>NC_048289.1:4361631-4474131 GCF_009762535.1 Notolabrus celidotus
TGATGCTGAAATACCTTTACTCTGAAACAGCTGTGACGGGTCATTGAGTGTTTCAGCAGCAGTTAAATGATACAACTAATTAAGTACACATTGTAGGCTTGTTGGAGGAAGAGAGGTAGCATATATTTACATGTGTGAGTCACTTTAATTATTATATATTTTTTTAAGTTATATTTTTTGGGTATTTTCGCCTTTTAATGTACAGGACGACTGAAGAGAGACAGGAAATGTGGGAAGCATAGAGAGGGGAAGGCATACAGTTAAAGGTCCAGGCTGGAATCAAACCTAGGACCTCTGCGCCTCTATATTTGGGGCGTGCGCTTAGACCGCTAGGCCAACGCCCCCCATTCACCTTGATTTTTAATACCAAGAGTAAAAAGATGGAGAAAATAAACAAATGCATTGATGTGAAGTTTAGGCTATATCACTCACCACTACAAGAAACACATAACTGAATCTAATGACTGACTTAAGAAGTAAACGTGGTGTTTACTTGTTTTGCTTCCAGTTAGGAGTCAGATTGATGCTGCAGGTTTATCATGTAGCTACTTGAATAACAAGACACAAACCCACAGGACTATCACTGAACTTCAGGATAGACCTTAAAACGTATATAAGGTGAAGTTAAAACGTTGGCGTGCCATGGTTGTTGTGATATATCTGACTTTATATTAAGTGAGAACTGTCCCTGAGGGAATTTCACAGGATGTGGGACTCGTTCTTCAAGGCAGACTGACCAATAACAGTTCATTTATACATTTTTAATTATCCTTATTTTGCTATTTATTTATACATATATTTATGTGTATACACTTCTCTATATCAGGGGTCCCCAAAGTGGGAGTCGGGACCCTCTGGGGGGAGGGGGGTCGCGAGATTCAAATGTGGGAATGTGAGATGTCATCCAGAATGTTTGTTTTCCAAGTTATCTTAAAATAGTGTATTTTACCCATTATAGTAAAACATATCAACAAAATAGTAGCTAACCTTGAAATAAAACCCTGAAGTAAGAAGTGTAATGAATTTTCTGTCTTTCTTTGTTGTCAGATGACTCCTAAGTTTAGGGTTAGTGAACAGTTCATTATCTAAAGCAGTGGTGTCCAAACTTTTTTCAAAGAGGGCCACATTTGATGTTGTCTGAATACTTCAGGACCAGTGGCTCCTACTGAGACTTAGGAGTCCTAAGAGTTATATATGAAATCTCTATTTAATAACAATTATTTTACATTGTTTTCTCAATAAATCAGTAACTAGGCAGTCCTCAGTTCTTGTAGCAACGTAAACATTAGCAAACGTTATCTTCTTCTGGAGGAAGAGGTTTTTCTTTAGGGTCGGGCAATGTAGGAAAAATATTGTCTCATTATTTTTCTCTGGCAGGATCACGATCTTGATTTAATCACACTTCTATTTCATGTTGTTTTTAAGACTTTTCTGACCAGCAGACAACATTTTAAGAACTAAATAATTCTTGTCCTGCATTCTGAACTATTTTTTATGCATCAAATTTTGCCTTTTCTGCACAATTTCATAATTTTGATCTTGTCTCATGTCCTCTTTTGTGTCTTCTGAACTTTTATTGTTCATCAAGAACATTTTCACATCATGATAAAAACATTAATTTGAAAACATGTCAACTTTAAGAGTTCTTGTGTTTCCTCCTAATTATATTCCTGCAGAATATCTGGAGCTTTGAATTTATAAAAGTAGTCCATATGAAGCTTTTTGAGATGTTTCTGGATTGACTTTAGTTTTGTTTGTGCGCTTGAAAGAAACTGCAAATGTACAGATGATTCAGAAGGTGATTTATTTCTGTGCTATAAATAACACAATTTAAGATGGAAGCTTGGGGCCATAAATAAATAGACCTTGGGCCGCAATTGGCCCCCGGGCCGTAGTTTGGACACCCCTGATCTAAAGCATCAGTAGCAGCAGGTTAATTCATAACAGCACAGGAAACACAGACACATGCTCATATAGGTAGGGTCATTTTCTGCAGACCAGCTAAATGAAGACAAATTAAATCACTCTGAGGGACAGTGGGGGTCACGAGTCTCTGGCACCTATATTTTGGGGGTCACGGGCTGAAAAGTTTGGGAACCCTTGCTTTAAGTATCTGCGGGAGCTGGACCTCTCTGAGATCCCTGATTAGGTGATAACCTCTTTTGGCAATTTTCAAAAGTGATGTTGAGGGCGACAGACTGACCAATAACAATTTAAAAAAAAAATTTTTTATTCTTTTTATTTTTAAATTTATTAATTTTATCTTTATTTATTTATTTACTTCTTTATTTAGCTGTTTATGTATACATATATTCGTGTGTATCCACTTCTCTATATCATTTACATTTTAATATAATCTGTTATTATTGCTTTTGTTGTTGTTGTGTGTCACACTGTGTGCTGTCTTTGTTTTGTGTTGTTCACATTTAACAAAATGTCAATAAACTTATCTGTGAAAAAAGATATATGAAGTGAGAACTCTTGATCCTGTCTCTCACATTCCTCTCATGTGTTAGAAACAGGTGTGTGTGAGATGTGGGTCATGGTGTTAAAGGTGCTGCTACCTGTGCTGTATAAAATGCTGATGAGGAAATGTAACATTCCAGTTGTTCCGATCAAACCCTCCTCACCTGAAGAGCAGAAACAACACACCGCTGTGCCTCCCTGCTGTCTCTGTTTGTGATTGTGATATTGAACGTGTCTCTCTCTTTGCTCTGCAGGTTTACGTGGAGTTTGATGACCAGGAGTGGGAGAAGAGAGAGTGGGTGAAGGTCTATGAGGATTTCCAGCTGTTTCTACTGGAGCACCAGCTGGTCTGGGCCAAGAGGAAGGAGGGAGCAGCAGGAGGAGGAGGGACAGGAGGAGGAGGAGCAGGAGGCCTGCCGCAGGGATCCAAGGCCAAACACATACAGTGGCCTGCACTGGTAGGATCTTTTTTTCTATTTATAGAGCAGACACAGTAACAGAGAGAGTCAGCGTATGAACACACTGACCACAGAGCCCAGCTCGCCTTCATCTCAGACACAAACCTCAGGATCTTTCATCGTTCCTGCTGTGTTGTAACGTGTTTCTCTTTGTGAGTGATTACCCTGCCATGTGTCACCAGCTCTGTCATGGTCTGCTCCAGTTCTGTTGAGTCTGTTGTCAGAGATTTGGTGAGATTGTGGACTCATTCAGTGTGATTAGCTGTTTCTGCCTGGCATCCCTTCTCTTTGTTGGGAGGCTGGTTTTTCTACATTCTCACAGCTCACCACATTTCTTCGTTCCACATCAGTTAAGCATGTTATTCAACGGACTGGCTGCTCTTCATTGTGGACTCTCTTTGCCTCAGGTGGTCTTTTTCACATGCTTTCACTTTTCTAGGAACCAAAGAATCATTCTAGAAACATAGGTACTTTACCTGCATTCACACCTGAAGAATGAGTGCTTGACATGGGACTTTCACCAGATCTGTGTCCGGTCCGTCTGGCTCCGTGTTCTCTCGTCTGTCAACACCCACCGGTTGCGTTCCTGTGACATTGTTGGTACATGTGATCAGACTGGGGGTGGGCGATATTGAAAATGATGTTATCACGCTAAAATATTTCAAATCAGTCGATATCGATAATTATCACGATAAATATCAAATCATTATTTCATTTAAATGTAAAGTCATTTTTTTGCTCCTGAGTGAAAGTTGAAGACAGTTTGTTAGTTGTGAACTTCTTGAATCCATCATTTCTGACAGTGCTAACAGGAAGCAGGTCTTTAATGTGAGATGAGATTTTTGTGAAGTTTTAGTTTGTACATTCTTATTTTCCTCAGGTTGAGGTTATTTCAATAATTTGATTTACATTTACAACAAATATCAAATTGTATTCTGTGTATCAGTTTATACAGTGTTGTATTGAGTTGTGCTCTCCCCTTTGAGATTACTAAGAGTTACAGGCAGAGTGATGTTGTTTCCCACAGTGCAGTGAATGCATCACGCTCGTTC
Organism: Notolabrus celidotus; assembly: GCF_009762535.1. Taxonomy (NCBI): domain Eukaryota; kingdom Metazoa; phylum Chordata; class Actinopteri; order Labriformes; family Labridae; genus Notolabrus; species Notolabrus celidotus. The sequence goes on from NC_048289.1 coordinate 4,365,608, forward strand.
TGTGCTCCGTTGTGTTCGGTCACGGTGGACATTAAACATGTCTGAAATGCACAGTAGAAGTTGTCTCTGTGCTCTTCCTTTACCCACATCCTGAAAGTATACTTAATGAAGTGTATGAAGTTAATAGTTAACTCAGAGTCGACTCAGTGTCAGACTAACGACTCTGCTTTGAGCTGGAGAATATTTGGTTTTCTTCAGTGTCGCTGTCCCTTGTCTCAGCTGTGTTTACATTTGGCTCTGAATGTCTTTAAACCCCGCCTACCTCTCACCCTGCAACATGATTGGCTGTTCAATGCCGTCTTCTTCTTCTGTCAAATGTTGGGTGGCAACTAGCGTTTAAGGCTCACTAGCACCCCCCTCCATTTTAAATGGCCAGGGGGTGTATTACATGTTTATTTATATAGAATATTATCAAAAATGTTTTATATTTATATCGATATAGATTATATTGCGATAATTATCGTCATGGAATTACTGCCCAGCACTAGATCAGACTCAGGAGCAGGATAAACTATGAGGCGTGTGTGCTACAGAGTAAGAGAAAGGAGGTGAAGGAGAGAAACTGAACCTCTCTTTGGTTTGAACTGAAGCAGAACTAAACGTCTTTAGACATCGGAAAATACTCTGAACACGAGCCGGGCACACATGAGCACTTGTTCTCTATTCTGATTCAAATCTTTCCAACTGAGGATTCTGTGTCATCTGTTTACACGGGGAATGATCTATTCCGATCTGGTGTTTACATGCTGGAGGCGCTGATCCTACCCTTAGTATAGCATGACATCACAGCAGCATGACTCACGGAAAAGCTTGGCGTTGTGGCGTTGTAGCAGGAGATGGAGGTCAAACGTGATCGGGGGGGATCGGAAGCTTTCGTCCTCATCTTGGTTTTAATGGAGCGGTGTGAAATAGTGTTACTGTGTGGGACGATGCAGGACCCTTGTGTCAGTCTCTGAGGAGGTTTGCACCGCTATGTTGCTTCAAAGTGCAATCTCAAGTCACAGGAGACAATAAACTCTGTGTGTGAATCCAGAGCTTTACAAACAATGACGCAGAAGAGCTCAGAGTCGTCAGATGTCAGGTGTAACTGGAGGACTGGAGGTGCTTTTTATTAATGGATGCAAACATCTCCTAAAGTAAGCCTCCCTGATGTGGACACAGAAAAGAGATGTGTGGTCAGAAGATCTCCGCCTGACTGGAAGGTGTTTCCCTGGAAGTATAAAGTGCCACCTTGTTGTGCTAATGTGTTCTTGCTTTGTGTATGTGTATGTGTGTGTGTATGTGTGTGTATGTGTGTGTCAAAGTTCTGTGCTGAGTGTGCTCGGTGTCTCTTGTCACACACATGCTTTGTTGTGGAGGCGGTGTGGTTGCTGTGGTGTTTTTGTTGTCTGGATGACACACATGTGAGGTGTCAGCGGTGTGTGTGTGTGTATGTTAGTGTGTGTGTGTTAGTGTGTGTGTGGTATATTTAGTCTGTCGCAGCTGATAGTTTCTGTGTCTGTCCCTGACTTGAAGGATTGGGTTTGTTTGACATTGACAGCGTTGAGTCGGGGCCTGTGTGCATGCTCGTCTGCCCGTGTGTGCATGGAAATGTGATTCAGTGTTTTGATTATGTAACAGCAGAGTGCACAGCGCCATCTGGCACATGTTTGGGAGATAAGAGTTCAAAGACTTTCACACACACATACACACACACACACACACACACACACACACACACACACACACACACACACACACACACACACACACACAGACAGTTTTTCCTGCTTGTTTTTCTCTCTGTCTGACTCCGCCTCCTGTTTTCTGTTTTTTTTTCACACATTCGTCATAACACTGCCCCTTTGCTGCTATTGTCATGGCAACAATGTCAGACTCTTGTGCAGACACACATGCAGCAGAAACACGGAGCTGTAAGCCTCCAGAAAGATGAAGCTCTGCTTCTTCTACATCAAATCTTCAGCTGTGTGTTCAGAGTTTAATAAGATGTGCCTGAATGTGGTCACAATGTAAAGAAAATCATGTAAACACAAGTCTGAGGGAGAGCTGGGCAATACTGCAAAATATGTTATCACGTTAAATATCAAATCATTATTTCATTCAAATTTAGAGTCAGGTTTTTGCTCCTGAGTGAAAGTTGAAGACAGTTTGTATCTGGATTTAGTTTTCTGATGAGCTTCTTGAATCCATTATTTCTGACGGTGCTGACAGGAAGCGGGTCTTTTGTGTAAGATGAGATTTTTGTTAAGTTTTAGTTTGTAGATTCTTATTTTTGGAGGCGCTCCAGCTCCTCCAAAAATAGATAACAAATGCATATCAAAAATGAAAACTTCGGGCTCCATCTCTCTGTCTGTACAGACGGCAACAGTTTGCTAGCAGGCTGAGCTCCCTTGTCTCGTAGGTTCCTCTGGATCTCTGCTGCTGTGGACGTGCCAGACTCCAGCTGCTACAACTACTACTATCCGTCTCACCTCTATCATCTCTCTCTCTCTTCATCTCCCTCTATCCCTCTCTCCAACACGGTCTCAGCAGATGTGTGTCTAACATGAGTCTGGTCCTGCTGGAGGTTTCTGCCTGTTAAAGGAAGTTTGTCCTTGCCACTGTAACTTGCTAAATGCTGCAAAGTGCTCTGCTCATGGTGGATTAAGATGAGATCAGACTGAGTCCTGTCTGTAAGATGGGACTGGATCTGATCCTGTCTTGATGTTGGGTCTTTGTTAATAATAGAACATAGAGTACGGTCTAGACCTGCTCTGTTTGGAAACCATACAAACCATAAAAATCATAATCTTTAAAATTATTTGATTAGGATCACACTCCCTTACCTTTACCTCAATCACAAAGAGAGAACATCTTCATGCTCTAGAAATAAAAAATACCAAGAGATACATTCCTGTTTCATCCAGCTCAGTCAGAAGACCGGCTGCACCTGAAGTGCACCTTCATTCGAGGTTACTAACTCGCTGCATAATTGAACTCTGCTTAATGTTTGATGTGTGGAGTCTGGACTTTGAGCTCTACTGTTGTGTTTTTCTTTTGCACCATTCACCTAGAAACACAAACAGTAATCAGTTATTGAACAGGCAGAGTTAGCAGACTGATAATTACATAACAAACCCTCAGCCACCACCACAACACCTCCGTGTGTCTCTCTTCTTTTCATGCATTAGCTCTCATTCTTTTATTCTCTCTGCAGCCGTCTGTGGGCTGTTAGAGGTTAGGACTCCGATAAAGCCGAAAAGAAAAATTGGAGCACATCAAAGGTATTCATTTTTTGTCTCTCGTCTTGTTAATCAATAGATCATTTAAACTCCCCCGGTAGATTTAGAGGTCATTAAGTCCTGCTAAAGCTGATTCCAGACATGAACCATGCTGCTCTGCATCCCCTGAGCCAGGTTTGTAATCAGTCACTGCAGAGAGAGCGGGGAATCCCACACCCAGGCGAGTGTCATTATGTCAGCGCTCCTCTTTTTAATAGCAAATTAGCTGTGAAGAACAAAGACGCAGCTAAGCAGCCTGATCACAGCAGAGAGGAAACACTCACACACATGGAGGAGGAAGAGAGAGAAAGGACTGAAGGAAGTGCAGGCTTTTTCTGCTGGCCTCGGGTCCACTCTGCTAAGATTGATCAGGCCTTCAGTGAGCTAATGACAGCAGCAGTAGTAAGAGTATTAATAGAACATGGACTGCGGGTCGGACTGACTGATGCAGGAGGACGCAGTGATTTGTTAACAGTATTAAATAAAGAGCTGCAACTATGCCCACGAATCATATGGCATTGTTACTAATACTCTGTTCTGATTGGTCGTTTTACAGTCTGCATAGCTGACTGCTGCTGACATCGTGAAAGATGCATTTCTTATGGCCCTGTTACACCTTGACGATTTAGCCAGTGTATGCCGGCGTAAAAGAATTGGCGGGTACACTGGCGTACGTCCCATAAGTTCGTAAGCCTGTCATAAGTTGTAGGTAATTAATGCAATGGTGGTTGACACACGTTCACACACGCAGAGCTGTGTGTCTGCGTGTGTGTGAGTGTGTGAAGCCTTGGAGCCCTCACTCAGTGTCAAACAGCAGAGCCTCTGAAACAGAAGCTGAAGCCAGCATGTCAGAGTCTGCTGGTGTTCAATGATAAAGCTGCTGTTGTTGAATTCAATGAAGTTTAAAATGTGACGTTTTTGAAAGCACTGCAGTCAATAAGTGTAACTTGTTGTAAAGAGCAGAGGCTGTGTTCCTGCTGGTTTCACTTCTCTGACACTCTCCATGACTCATCATGTTCTTACAAAGAGAGACTGCAGAGTTTTTAATAACACACACCTTTTTTATCACCAATGAAGAGCATCTCATTTCAACACGTATACATCATCATTAACGAGCAGCAGACTTTTTATACACTTAGTCTGTGTTATTACGCTGCCGCACACACGAGTGGACTATAGTTGGACATAAGTAATGAATATGATATGTATACGCCCAAACTTGAAAAAAACATCAGTGTATGTCAGTGTTTTAGAGGCACTTTGATACATCTGGAAAACACTGGATAAATCATCAAGGTGTGACAGGGCCAATATGAAAGTTCTGGAGCAAGCGTGTCTATCAGCAGAAAGAGGTCCAGAAACAGAAAGGTGGAGCAAAGAGACGGAGAAGTAAAGAACAGAGGAAGACATCTGAAGGAGAAGCTGAATAAAACACAGTATGGGATGCGTTTGTCTCATGCAGAGTGCGTCAGACACTCAGCTGTACGATCAATAACTATCCCCTTGCTGCACATTACACATCACAAATCTAAGGGGATTCAATGCAGACAGATGTCATAAGTCCACTTCTGCATATGTTTTACTATCCACCACTGATCAGAAGAAACACTCTGAAACACAGCCAAGTTACATACTGACAAACATAAGCAGATGTTTCTGCCACGAGATCCTACAATCAATCCCCCCCCCCCCCCCCCGTGTGTTTACAGTGCGTAAAAGATACAGAGGATAAATATAGAAAGAGCCCAGACAGCTTCCGTCAGTTCAGATCTGATCAGTGGAAGTCTGAGACAGTCACAGCTCAGTCGATAATGGCTTTTGTGTATCGCCTCAGCCTGATATGATAGCTTTTATCTCTGTATTAAAGCGTCCGATAACATCATTGACTGACTCAGTGTTCACTGTGTCTGCCACTGTTTGCAGTATAGGTTACAGTCACATGACCTCTCTGCCCTCTGCTTCCTAGCTGACAGACAAAAACACACTTACAGGAGGCTGAGGCTCAGTGACATCACACCTGTGCTGCATGATATCAGGATCAGTTTCACTTTGACTTACTAGTTTATGAGTTATTCAATCAATCAACCTTTATTTATACAGCACCAAATCCAATAAATGATATCCTCAGACTCTTTGCAAACAGAGCAGGTCTAGACCGTACTCTATGTACTATTATCAACAAAGACCCAACATCAAGATCAGATCCAGTCCCATCTTACAGACAGGACTCAGTCTGATCTCATCTTAATCCACCATGAGCAGAGCACTTTGCAGCATTTAGCAAGTTACAGTGGCAAGGACAAACTTCCTTTAACAGGCAGAAACCTCCAGCAGGACCAGACTCATGTTAGACACACATCTGCTGAGACTGTGTTGGAGAGAGGGATAGAGGGAGATGAAGAGAGAGACAGATGATAGTGGTGAGACAGATAGTAGTAGTTGTAGCAGCTGGAGTCTGGCACGTCCACAGCAGCAGAGATCCAGAGGAACCTATGAGACAAGGACTCCAGAAAGGTCTATGGTTAGTATCTTTAATGGGATAGGGAGAGTTAAAGTAAGAGACAGGCAGAGAGAGGAGAGAGAGGGAAAGACAGGATCCCAGTGTGTCAGTCTAAGCCTATATAGCAGCATAACTAAAAGCTGGTCCAAGCCTGATCCAGCTCTAACTATAAGCTTTATCAAAAAGGAAAGTTTGAAGCCTACTCTTAAAAGTAGAGAGGGTGTCTGCCTCCTGGACCCTGACTGGTAGATGATTCCAAAGAAGAGGGGCCTGATAACTGAAGGTTCTACCTCCCATACTACTTTTAGAGAATTTAGGTACGATGAGCAGGCCTGCATGTTGGGAGCGTAGTGTTCTAGAGGAGTAATAGGTCACTATGAGCTCTTTAGGATACCAAGGTGTCTGACCATTAAGAGCTTTGGGAACACAGTGAACAAAACATGCCCAGTCCAAACCACGAAGCACAGTCTGTGTTCACATAGTGAGCCCCAGAAGATCCCATACCATCAAGTCAGGGTGTCTGCCTCCCAGACCTTGACTGGTAGATGATTCCAAAGGAGAATTACTGATAACTGAAGGCTCAACCTCCCATACTACTTTTAGAGACTTTAATCACCTGTTCGCCAGCTTCATTTTCAAAGTCTTACTTGGTGTTGCATACTTATTTTCACTCACTTTTCGTGCCGCTGCATTCATGGACTAAAGTAACTCCAGAGGCGTATCTAGGTCGGCATGTTTTGAAGCGTGGGGCTGAAGAGTAGGAAGAGAGAATATGTTGACTTTGGAAGTTTATTTATTCATTCATTTATTCAACCATCTCTGAACTGCTTCCTTGTAACGCCTCACTACAAGAATGGAACTGATCGTCTGTTGTGAAGCTTCTACTTCGCAGTCCTCTTCTGTGTGTCACTGGCACGTTCCTCTCTCTCTGTGTGTGTGTGTGTGTGTGTGTGTGTGTGTGTGTGTGTGAGTGTGTGTGAGTGTGTGTACATGTCACAATGAAAGGTTGTGTCAGGTGAGGTTGTGGTGTCATTTATGTCTCCTGTGGGATAACCTTAGCTCTGTGTTTACTAATGGAAACTACCCATTTCATCATACAGCACACACACACACACGCACGCACACATGCACGCACGCACGCACACACACACACGCACGCACGCATAGATGTTTGTGACCTTTACCTTTCAGACAACACTCATCTGTTAGAGTATACCAGGACAGCTGAACGTGTGTGTCTGAGAGTGTGCATTTGCAGGTGTGTGTGTGTGTGCATGTGTGAGTGTGTGCAGCTGTCCTGTGTGCTGATGCAGCTTCTTTTTGTAGAAAGAGAGGACAGGCAGTCAATTAGAGGTGTTGTGTAAATTAGAGTCAGAGTACCGTTGTTTGTTTGCATGCTGTTTTATGTACATGTAGTGTATTTCTGTGTGTGTGTGTTTGTAAGGTGTGTGTGCGTTTGTAAGGTATGTGTGTGTGTGTGTAAGATGATCCGTTTTGTGAACAGAGCTCAGTTTTTACAGCAGCAGTCCCTGAAGGGGGAGCAGCCTCAGGCGGCCTGTTTGTGTCGGGGTCTGTTGTGTTGTAAAGTTCTCAGTGACCCCGCCCTGCTGACTCCTGCCCCATAAGTCACTAAGACAGCCAGAGTACACCCCCCCCCCCCCCCCCCCCCCCCCCCCCACCCAAACCCAAACCCCCACCCTACAGCAAGTACACACAATTGTACAGACACATACAAGCACACACTTGCGCACACACACACACATTTGGGTTTAATTTAGTCCTCTGTTTTTTTTACTGCCCTGCTTTTCAGTGTGTTAGTGTAATAGTGTAGCTTTTGGCAGGATACACAGAATGAAGTACAGTGTGTGTTTACGATAACTTCCTGCGTGACAAAGACAGAGTGTAGTGGTGCGACTGGTTGGTATCATTAAGGTAAGACCTCATGAATAGAATAAAGTAAACTGAAGATTTGCTTGTTGGTTTTATTTGCTTCACTCACTTTAAAGTGTTTCAAAGTCAGCTGAAAGTTTGTCTGTGGTCTTTTCTCATCACTCAAACACAGAATGAAATGTAAACATCTGGTTTGTTGTGTTGAATGTGCTGAGGTTCTCCAAGTCTAAAATGTTATAAATATGAACCCAAAGGGAACTCATGAGAGACAACAACCTTTAAATCACTTGTTGCACCATGCTGGGATTATTGTCTCAGACCACACTAAGGTTGTGATGATAACTGGTTGGACAGCGAGCACAGTGTAGGAATCTTTGTTGTCCTGTTTTATATAATAGAATCACAATTTGTCAAGGACTTTTTCAAAGTGAAACTATTCAAATCGACTTAAACCTCGGCCAGATTACAGATTATAGATTAAACACACCGTCTCATTTGACCATTTTAGAGCTCTCATGAATCTTTTGGAATCATTAATGCTGAGCATTGATCATCATAAATCCTCTGCAGTCAAATAAGGTCACAGAATGTGTGTCAGTGTGTGTTGTTGCTTTCTGCTGAGCACAGAGAAAACTGACCTTTAACTGACATTTGTGTGTGTGTGTGTGTAGGAGTGTGTAGGAGTGTGTGTAGGAGTGTGTGGGGTGCGTGCCACTACGAGCACGTTAAGTCGTGCTTCTAGTCTTCTGTTGACAAGGTGATCACATGATATGACACCTACTCACATCCTTCACACCGATAATAATTAAAGATAATGATAATGATAAAAATAGCAATAAGTATAATAATTGTAACAATAACAATACCTATTATTATTATTATTATTATTATTATTATTATTATTATTCAATATTACAACATTAGTAATAACAATAATAATAATAATAATTATTAGTATTATTATCATTATTCAATATTACAACATAAGTAATAACAACACTAATAATTATTATTAGTGTTATTATTATTAGTACAGATAATAATGTTAGTAATAATTATAATAAAATATAATTATTATTAGTAGTCGTAGTATTATTAAAGATAATACTAGTAATGATAATAATTTAAAAAAAATAAAAAAAATAACAATAATAATAATAATAAAAACCTTCAATTTCCTCAAGGTGCTTTTTAACTAGAGTGAGTCTGTCTTGTCTCTCTCTCTCTCTCTCTCTCTCTCTCTCTCTCTCTCTCTCTCTCTCTCTCTCTCTCTCTCTCTCTCTCTCTCTCTCTCTCTCTCTCTCTCTCTCTCTCTCTCTCTCTCTCTCTCTCTCTCTCAGCTTTTGATTCCACCAAATCAGTCCACTCACTCTGAGCCTGAGTGTGTGTGTGTGTTCAGAGGAAATGAGTCTTCTGTGTGTGTTTCCTGTCTGCTGGGGGACTGATAAAGTGTTTATTGCGGCTGGATCTGCTGTTGCCTCTTTTTTTCTATTGTCTTTACGATGTGCTCTCCTCCCTCAGTGAAGTTAAAAGTCTGCCTGTAAGTAATGAAAGAGGTCATGTGTTCCTCTGAAAGCCTCTGTTTGACTTCAAACTCTTCATCATTCCTGAGTAATAATTGTTGTCATGTAAAAGTAACATGCTGCTACAATGTGTTTGAGTCAGAGGTAAAAGCAAGCATCAGATCTGTGATGTTGATCTTTTCTTAAGGATGAATCTGTTGAACTGATGAAATGAACTCCCTCTGTGTTTCAACAGCTGTGTGAACTCCACAAACACTGACACGTTCAGCTGAAGGTCTCCAGTTTACAGGGTCACTTTTAAAACCGTAACACCGGGAGAGACGCATTCACGGTGGGCTGAGAGAAGACTACTGTTACAAGCTGCTAAATCAAGAGAATCACAGCTTCTTCTTTTGAAAAGTACACACACATACAAAAAAGATAGAACAAATAAAAACTAATGAAAGAAAGAGAAATCAAGTGAATCACAGATGTGTGTGATGTTATTGTGGAGGCGGGCGGAATAAAAATACTGCAGGTTAATCTACCAATCAGACACGTTCAGCATTGCAGGCCCTGCCCCCCGAAAGTCCTGGGACCTTTGAAAAGTACTACCCCCCTAGCAGGGGCTTTTCAGGGGGGAGATTATCTACCCCTGAACTAAATTTAGACCCTGGGTCCACTGGTCGAAACACACGTAGTTCCGGGGTAAAGTTCCTCCAGTTGAAAAACACCTTTACTCTGTCTCAGTCTGTCAGCCTTGAGCCACACTAAGCCTGGCCTTAGACTTAATTTTTCTCAGTCCAGAAGACTCCTGCTCAGGAACTCTGAGCTGAGCTGCTAGGTTATTAACAGACACTCAACAACAGTAGCACACAATGTAAACAGGTTCCATGTAAGAGTGGTTGTTTCTCTTCCTGGGCCTGTGAGATGCTGCTAACTTTATCTTAATATCTGCCAATAACTCATCATCCAGTTTAACAATGTATCTAAAATAATCATAATAACCTTTTTATTACCATCAACCAACACTCTGATCATCATATGTAACTCTGAACACGCACGCTCGCTCGCTCGCACGCACGCACGCACGCACGCACGCACGCACGCACGCACGCACGCACGCACGCACGCACGCACGCACGCACGCACGCACGCACGCACGCACCTGTACACCTTTTTGAGAGGACAGCTGCTGCTCAAACACAGGATGTGACATAACACTGTTACACAGCAGAGGTCTTTATTTATCCCGCCTGTGGTAGGAAGTGATCCCCGTTCTGATCATGTAATACAGGTCAATATGTGAAGCATGTGGTTCAGTGCTTTGAGCAGACAACCATCTTTACATTTTACAGAAGTATGATGAAAATATTAGATAAGACGAGTCATGATGAAGAGTATCTGCAGCGTGCTCTGCTGTAACTCTTGTTGTTTTCTTTCTCCTTCTTGTGCACTCTGAAAAACCGTTCCTGTTCATCAGAGGGAGTTTTTGAGCCTTTATCTGAACGTGTCAGTGTTTGTGGAGTTTACACAGCTGTTGAAACACAGAGGGAGTTCCTGGGAATGCAAACTAGTTTAGTTTTTATTAAAATTTCAGAATATCCTCATCAGATATTTAATGATCGTCTAAAGATGTTTATGAGGGATGCATCCGGCTGAAAGTCTCCAGTTAACAGGGTCGCTGTTTAAACCAAAACACTGGCTGATCTCTGCCACGGCTTTTTGAGTTCAAAAGGATTTTAAAGCCGTGTTGAAACGTCTTTGCTACTCGCGCTTATCTCCTCTCACGTGTTGATTCAGTGAATCCATCTGTGATGAAATATAGCACCATCTAAAACAGCACCAGCTGAGTCTCTTCATGCTAACAGGTGATTTACTCAATCTACCCTGGACTTCAGTCCACGGCCAAAACGCAGACAACAATGGGGGCACAGGAACCTTTTAGTTCTGGTTGAAGTAGTTCTGGGAGCTAATAGACCCTGGAACTCTTTGTCGAAATGCACCTTAAATCAACAAAAAGTATGCAGACTAAGTTTAAACAGTAGGTATGAGACTGTTTGAGTATAGTAAACATGATTATGCTGCTGATGTAGTGTGTTTACACCTCTATTTCCCATCACTGTTCCTGTGCATGTCCCTGCTGAGGCAGAGGGGTGCAGTGGAGCTGATGGAGCTGATAATGTTTACAGTATTTATTTGTATTGTTGTTAAGGAGGGTCGTGTTGAAGCCTTCCTCACTGACACAGCAGCTGTATGTCTCTCTGCTGTGACTCCTGCTCTGAAGCAGGATGCTGCCAGCATTACACAACAGCAGAGGAAATCATGAAGCAATGCTGTTACATGACTTGTTGGCACACGTGTGTGTAACATCAGCCATCTTTGGAAAAACACACCAGAGACTTGCTACTACTCGTGTTTGGACCCTGATTCTGGTGAAAGCCGGGGCACAGTGTGTGAATGATTCTTCCTCATTTGTCTGATGTTTTTTATTAATGATAGAAAAAACATCCTCTTTTTCCATGCAGCCAAAAACTCTGTTGTTTAATGAGGAGTGTTTGCTGTGTCTGGTGTTGATGATGTATCAGTGGGATTAGTTCTCTTCGGATACCACAGAGGAAGATGACTGACAAGAGGATGTAGATGAAGGCAGACTAGTGGGCTTGTGTGTCTGTGTCTGTGTGTGTGTGTGAGAGTGCGGTTGCATCTTAGATCCATTTATTACATCACCTCTCGGTCTCCCAGGGAGCCTTGAGTAACGTGTGGACTCATTAAAGTCACTCTCTGCAGACTCCCATCAAAGACACAGAGTGAACTCTAGTGACCAGACGACACCGAGTGCAGAGAAAGAGAGAGAGAGAGAACAAAAGCCACGCTGCATTTCACATCACTGTAGGAAATGAAGGAGGAGATGTACTGTAGGGAATAATAAAACGCACCTGGTGTCACAGTTTCCATCTCTCATCTTGTTGTCAGTTGTTGTAAGCGCTCCAAAGTTTAAAGTTCATGTTTCATCCTCAACATAATCAGAAGTGACTCGTCCAAACTGCGGGGGGCTTCTAGAGGAAACACAGGATGATAGTTTGACGTGACGGAGAGAGAGAAACTCTTGTCTTTCTTCATTCTTCTCAGTGTGGGAAGAGACTGCAAGGCCAGATCTAAGAGTGTGTTCCAGTGCGACCATCAACACTGACATGTGAAGAGGTCAATATGTTGCTGTCTTAATTGATGGATGATCACAATTTATCTATTGCACTCTACCATGACCGCCGTGCATTCAAAATGTTGTTGTTTTGTTTGTTGTTGGTTGCATCTTAATCCTGCTTTGTAAGATATGATGCCTAAATCCAGCCAACCTGACACTGTGTACACTACCAGTCAAAAGTTTGTAAACACCTTCTCATTCAAGGGTTTGTATTTATTGTAATGATTGTAAACACTGTAGATTAATACTGAAGACATCAAAACTATGAAAGAACATATATGGAATTATTGAATGAACAAAAAAGTGTTAAACAAAGCAGAATCTGTTTTATATTTTAGATTCTGTAAAGTAGCCCCCTTTTTCCTTCATGACAGCTTTGCACACTCTTCGTATTCTCTCAGTCTGCTTCATGAAGTGGTCTCCTGGAATGGTTTCTAATGAACATGAGCCTTGTCAAGAGTTCATTTGTAGAATGACTTGCCTTCTTAATGTGTTTGAGACCATCAGTTGTGTTGTTCAGAGGTAGGGTTAGTACACAATGGAGAGCCCTATTTGACTACTGTTGTAATCCAGATTATGGCAAAACCAGATTATTTCATAGTTTTGATGTCTTCAGTATTAATCTACAATGATGGAAATAATTACAATAAATAAAAAACATTGAATGAGAAGGTGCATCCAAACTTTTGACTGGTAGTGTATATTGAATTATCGCCCAGCCCTAACTAGACCCCCAATCCCTGTACCTATGCAGAAGCCTACATCCATAATGTAACTACACATCAAAACCACTCAAACCACGAGCTCTGTGATTGGTCTGTTGGGTAGCATCATATGTTTCGTATTCGCATCATCTTGTCACGTTATTCAAACGCTGATTCAGCGACTGCACGCTCCTCCTCCTCTGATGTCTCCTCTCTTATCTCCTTCTCTAATCGCAGTATGATCACCTACTGCTCCACATTTAACAGCTCCAACTCCAACTACAGATTCAGTTGCCATGTTTTCCAGAAATTAAAGCGGCACTGGAAACTGGCGATGTGAGGAGTATAGAAATCACACTATCAATGCAAGAGTGATGCATACACTCTGACGTGCAGGTATGCTGTGCTGCCGATGGCGCTTAAGTATGAGATTCACGTCGGCACAGTTTTCAGTGTTGTGCAGAACTGATCCAGATTTAACTTTTGGTCCAAGCTCCATGTTGAATCCTCGACAGACAGTGCTCTGAGTGCTGCACTGTATGGCCCTGATGAATGAAAACAGGCTGACAGGTCACATGACTCTGTGTCTGTCTGCCACCTCTGCAGCAAGGCAAGTGGTGCAGAGCTGGAATTAAAACTAATGGCACACTCCTGACTGATCCACACAAACACACACACACACACGCACGCGCGCACACTTTGATGCTGTGTTCTGGCTGAGTGCCTGTGTGCTGCTACATTATCTAGCAGAGCTCTCCTCTGTCCTAATTTCTGAGAGAGAGAGCGAGAGAGAGAGCGAGAGAGAGAGAGAGAGAGAGAGAGAGACAGAGAGAGAGAGGGAGGGAGAGAGAGGGAGGGAGGGAGAGGCGGTTTGGAGAAGAGGGAGAAGCTGCAATTTCACAGATCTTGTTTATATAGAGAACTGAAGGTTAGATCTTGTTTCTGTGTGAGTGAGTGTGTGAGTGTGTGTGTGTGTGTGTGTGTGTGTGTGTGTGTTGTATTTTTTAGAAATGAATTCCTGATGTTTTTTATCTGTAGCTGCTGCCAGCACAGAGGATTTGATGCAGTCTCCCTGAAGTGATGCTATAAATATTTCTCCAAAACAAACCTTCCCATCCCAATAATCTGTGATTCATGAGCACGTGTCGCTCGTCTCCACTCAGATAATCATCCAAGAGACACAGCTGAGATAAAACAAGTGATTCATGTGAGTGGGATCATTTAACAGCAGAGACCTTGTTGTTGTTGTTCACTTGTGATTAATGCATTTAACATCGATTAGACTGCAGGCAGGCAGAACTCAGTGTGGCTGGGATATTGTAACAGCAGATAAATTAGGGTTCTGTTTAGAGCTGGGCGATATGGAAACTTATGTTATCAGGATAAAATATTTCATATCAGTTGATATTGATAATTATCACGATAAATATCAAATTATTACATTTAAATGTAAAGTCAGTTTTTTGCTCCTGAGTGAAAGTTGAAGACGGTTTGTTAGTTTGTATCTGGATTTAGTTTCTGATGAACTTCTTGAATCCATCTTTTCTGACGGTGCTAACAGGAAGCAGGTCTTTAATGGAAGATGAGGTTTTTGTAGATTCCTATTTTTCTCAGATTGAGGTAATTTACATAATTTGATTAAAATTTACAACAAAGATAAATCAAACTGTATTCTATATCAGTTCATAGAGTATTGTTTTGAGTTGTGCTCTCCCCTTTTAGATTACTAAGAGTTACAGGCAGAGTGTTGTTGTTTCCCACAGTGCAGTGAATGCATCAGTTATTCAGTGTTCAGTTATCCTACGGTTGCGGTGGACATTAAAGGTGTTCACAGCAGAACTTATCTCTGTGCTCTTCCTTTACCCACATCCTGAAAGTAGATTTAATGAAGTGTGTTAAGTTAATAGTTAACACAGAGTCAACTCAGTGTCAGACTAACGACTCTGCTTTGAGCTGCTAGGTTTGAGTTTTCTTCAGTGTTGCTGTTGCTTGTTTCAGCTGTGTTTACACTCCGCTCCAAACATCTTTAAGCCCCGCCTACCTCTCACCCTGCGACTTGATTGGCTGTTCAATGCTGTCTTCTTCTTCTGTTTAATGTTGGGTGGCAACTAGTGTTTAAGGCTCATTAGCGCCCCCTCCATTTTAAGTGGCCGGGTGTGTAATTACATGTTTATTTATATCAAAATTTTAATTTTTAAAAATATTTATATCGATAAAAATTATAACACAACAATTATCATCATTGATTTATCACCTAGCCCTAGTTCAGTAATGAACTTGATGCACAACCATGATGCATATTCAGGTTTCATGGATATGCATACACTATACCTCACTCTATGTGCTAATTTATTCTGTTAGAAATGTTTGTTTTGAAATGAAACACTGTTTTAGTTTGAGTTATTAAAGACATTATTCATGAGCTAGGTGCAACTGGATCAGGCAACCAACAGTCCACTCATGGTGAGCTGCCTCTGAACCCTGTGACACCAGAGATTAAAGGTGCTCCAGCTCATTTATGCAGCAGACCTTTTGACGGTTGGAAGACTACCAAACAAAGTTAGAAGGTCTGCGGTTTGGTGCCAGAGTGTGTGTGAAAGTGATTAGATCAGACCCTGATTAGACTTACTGCTTTGCTTAGCAGCCTCTGACATCTGTGCACAGACATGTTTATGAATGGGGCACATACTATATGTGGCCTTGAGCATTTGAGTGGTTGAGTTCTTGGTTACCAAAGAAGAAACAACAAGGAAACCCACATCTGAAAACAAGCTGCGTTTCCCAGTAAAGTTCCTGCAACAATCCTGGCTTCTGTTAAACTTGCACATTCTCACTGGGTGACTTTGTATTGTTTGGCGGTATCTGGGTCAGAGGAAAGCTGGGTTGATCTCTGTCTGCGAAAGGCGTTTCAGAAAGCTGAAAGAGGACTTTGTGAGGCAGGATCAGCCGTGGAGACTAACATGTATAAACACAGTCTGTGTATCAGGGTGTTTCTAAATCCACTGCTAATATATTACTGCATCAACAGAGGAGGAAGTCTCTACGGTTTCTGATATGATGGATCTACCACAGTTACATCAGAGACATGCTGCGGAAATAATCTGAACCGTAGTGGTTTGCTGCTATTTCATCACAACAAGAAGGAACTATAGCCTGTATCAATAATGGACGTAGTATCCGTGACGTCACCCATCTGTTTCTGAAGCACTGTTTTGAAGCCAATCGTTGGCGGGAGCCATATTGGAAATGTTGAACTCAACCTAACTTCGTCCGAGCTAGTGTGAGGTAAAGAGGCGCGGCTTTAGACATTTTGCTAACAGCTACAGTGTTCCCGCCTGTCAATAGAATCAGCCATGCCCTTATTTGGGCAACACTCATTATTTAATATCGAGTAATAAAAAAAATTCACCCCCCGATAGAGAAATGAGCTATTCAGACCTAAATTGTTTTTTGAACCAGGCTGTAAACATGTTTGTTTCTGCTGTAAAGATCGTCTTCTTTGAATGGGTGTGTATGTGGTTTACAGTGTGTCTGCAGCTAGCCTCAAGTGGACGCTCGAGGAACTGCAGTTTTTAGCACTTCTGCATTTGCTTAACATTTTAAGCCCAGAGGTTGCTGCTTGACTGCCACGCACTTAGTCTTTAGCTATACATGAATGTAAAGACCTTAATTTCATTTCACTGCTCAGTTACAGCGTTCATAATGTGAGGGACAGGTGTTGGAGGACTCGGTTGTCTCTCAATCACAAAGTTTACAGTTTGATCCCAGGTCCCTTTGGCAAGACACATGACCGCAGACTCCTCCAGGATGCTACCTGTATTGCAGGAGACCCAGCACTGTTGACACTTTCACATGCTCCCACATCACCATTCAGACTTTCCTTTGTAGGATTTGCCCGAGCCTCGTTACAGTACCTCTCACTTTTCCATCCATGTGTCGGCAGGTCTTAACCTCTTGGACTCTGAATCAGAGCAGCAGAGCCTAAATTAGTGTTTTTGTTTATTGTGATGTAATTTCTTGGGAGTGTTTTTAAGTGCTTCATGTTCCCTATGAACCAGAAGGCTTATGTAAGTCATTAAATTAGTCTCCAGTTATTGTGCTTTTTTATTTGAGCAGGATTATGTAAAATAATATAGTCCTGTGTTGCAGCTGTAGCCGTCTTGTGAGTAGTGTCAGATGTTGCAATAGGAGCAGCCCATTGTTAAGCACACATAATGAACTGCATCATTAACACACATTTAGTTTTATGATACATAAGATTGAAACTCTCTGTCTCCATCCAGAGCTGTGTGAATTGTATTTTTGATCCATTTTAACAGGTTTACACAAACGTCAATCTCAAGTAGATACCCGAGAGAGGTGCATTTTCATCAGCTGTGGGATTATCAGAAGGACTCATGTTCCTCTCTGCCCATTACATCACATGCGAGACATCAGATCAGAGAGCTTTAGTGGAAACTTGGTTGCGTGTCTGTACGAGTGGACATACATAAATATGTATTTGCTGTGACTCTTTCTAGACGCTCACACTGTAAATAAAATGTATTTTATAAAAGATGTCAGACAAAGTAACAGAGAGGTGCTTCCACAGCAGTGTGTGCCTTTGTGTCAGTGCTGTGAGGAATCAAACGTATCCACAGTGTGAGTGAAAAGAACAGAGAGGGAGCAGAAGAAAGTACATGTTTTTGTTTTTTCATCTTATGTGTCCATCTTTCCGGCTGTACACCAGTGTTCTGTTGAATTGTGCTTCCTACCCAAACGTGATACTAAGCAGCTCATGTGCTTGCATAGTGCCAGAGTCCTGGGTGCATTATTTGTTAGTTTATCCATCTACTATATCAATCAAGGTACATTTCCCAGGTACATTGGTCTGGGTATCATAGTAGAATAGAAAAACATGCTCACCTTTCTCTTCAGGTTCACCTGTAATGAAAAATATTACTGAATAGATAAAAGTGACATCTGCTTTCATTCACATTATGGTGACAGAGCAGCCAGAAACCCTTATCTAATAATAATAACAATAACGATAACAATAATAATAACAATAACAATAACAATAACAGTAATAATAAATAAATACATAAAACCATAATAATACATAAATACAAGACATGATTATGATAGTAATATAAATAAATAAATGCATACAATAATAATAATAAATAAATAGATACAAATATAATGATTATGATGATGATAATAATAATAATAATAATTATAATAATAATAATATTTTTATTATTATTATTGATATTATTATTATTATAGATCAATGCATAATAATAATAATGATGATAATAATAATAATAATAATAATAATAATAATAATAATAATAATAATAATGATGATGATGATGATGATGATGATGATGATAATAATAAATAAATAGACATAGAAATAAACAAAATAATAATATTAAACACAAATAAACACATAAGTAAATAAAATAGTAATAATAATAAATACAAATATGATAATAAGAATTCTAATAATATTTGTTGCTGTTATCATTTATATGTCTCTTTTCTGGGTCACAAAGTGTGTTACAAATAAGAAAGAAACTAAAAGACAACATAAGAGAAATGTGAGAAAAACAAATGACAGGAAATAAAAAAATGTTGAGGAATAAAAAAATAAAAGGTAAAAGATTAAATTAATCAAAAGAGCAGAAATATATATAATAAATAAATAATACAAAATTAAAACATCTAGAATTATTGAATAAAATAATAAAAATCTTGCCAGTGACACTGCCTGAAAAGTAATAAAAACCTCTTGATTAAAACACACTCAGGTGACATTTCATAATGTCACTAATGTCATTCCCTCCCATGCGATCACTCACAGTGAATATCCCTGAATATGTCCCGCCGTATTCTCACCTCCACTCACTCCAACTTCACCCCAACCGTTCACTTGAGGGTTGCAGGAGAAACTCTGGATACTGTCAGGGGGAAACATAACAAACCTAACACACCTGGACACATTCAGGGAGTTTTAATGGTTTAGTTTGAGAGCAGGATGAGTCACCTGTGAGCCCTTCCACACAGGTAACCACGTCTGTACTAATGTACATGTACTATTTACATTTTCAGATGTTATCTGTCGTTCTTAAGCCAAAGATGAGAAATAGAGTCCAGAATGTGAACAAAGAGATGGATGGATGGATGGATGGATGGATGGATGGATGGAGAAGGGAAGTGTAAAAGTGAGAGTGTAATATCTTTGTCTGAGTTCTTTTTCCTGGCTCAAGTCCTGCTACGTAACCTAGCAACAATGGCCCACTTTGTAAAATGAAAAAAACAGGAAACACACACACACACACACACACACACACACACACACACACACGCACACACACACACACACACACACACACACACGAGTACAATCACACAAATAGATATCAGTAGGCTGTACTGGCTCTGTTTGTGATGACAGTGGAACAAAGGAGAGAGAAAGAGAGAGAGTGTGTGTGTGTCTTTCTAAACTGTGTCCACCATTGTAAAGTGTTTCTGTGTGTGTGTGTGTGTGTAGTCCTCCTCTCCTGTGCCTTGCTCATGGGTTCAGCAGCCTGCAGAGACAGACCCACTCGACTGTGTGGGATGAGTTTTTGGTGGAAATTGGGTCAATAAAAACGCCAGCCCCCCCCCTCTCTCCCTCTGTCTCTCCCCCTGAGCAGATGGAGCTGGTCTAGTGTAATCTCCTGCCTCCTGTGGATCTGTGTGTGCATGTGTAATTATAGCTTACCTTTATGGCAGTGAGGCCTGCAGAAAAAAAAACATTAGCCTGCCTGCACAGAAACTGGTTCAGGCCTCTCTCTCTGACTAACAGCAGGAGCTCCTCTCCTCCTCCAGTCCTTCAGTCCTTCAGTCCTCGATGTGGTTCAGATCTCTCTGATGGCAGAGACTTAGAGAGTCAGCGTGTCATACTTTAAGTAATGAACGCGTGGATGTGTGTGCTGCAGTGGTCAGACTGGTTGTTGTTCCTTTCTGGAGGCAAACAGGATTTAATAGCAGGTGTGCGTCTGTGTGTGAATGAGTGTACAGTGGCTTAAATCCTGCATCAGCGTGGCAGATGGCCCTGCAGGATAATGATGCACAACTCTGTGTATATGTGTGTGTGTGATTGTGTGTGTGTGCTGGTACAGTAGCAGCAGTGTAAATCTGCTGAGCGATGAACAGATTAATCGGAGCTGGTTTGTGGTCAGCTGATGGGTTCAGAGGTGATGGTTTTAAGGGTGTGTGTTTGAGGTTCAGCTGAGGGCCAGCCAGCTCTTTTTGTAAAGCACTCTGCAGTCATCCAAACACTCCTCTCTCTCTTTTAGCTTTTCTTCTTCAGTATCCTGTGGAGTCAGACTCTTGGTGCACACCAGGAGAGACTGTCTGTGATCTTAATCTGATGTGAATGACGTGTTCAGGAATATTGAGCTACATTTAAGGGAACAACTTTTGCAGTTGATGCGGATGAATCACGCCGTGCTCCGAGATGCTCTTGTTGATTTTAAAATGATTTTACTAGTTTTTGAGGCGCTGCATGGCCTCGCACTAGACTACATCTCAGAGATGCTTTTAGTGTATGAACCAGGAAGTCCTCTCAGATCCTCTGGCTCCTCTCTAGGTGATCCTGAGAGGAGAACAGAAATAAAAACATGTTTCATAGCTGTGATTTAAAAGAAGATACTGATGCCTGTTTTATTATTTTATTAATTTTAACTGTTTATTTATTTTTTTGTATTTTTTCATTTATTTATTTTAATTTATCTACTCAGTTTTATTGATATATTTAGCCTTCATTTTAGTTTCAACTCTTATCCTTACTCTTTACCATTTACATTTTTAATATTAATTTGACGCTTTCACTTATTTTAATTACACATATTTTATTGTTGTCAGTGTGCATCAGTCTCTTTTTTATAACCCGTATTGTTTTTTAATATGTGTTATATTATGTATTTTATTGAAGCATTTTATTGCTGCTGTTGATTGATTGATTGATCCATCATCTGTGCTTGTTTAGATCCAGATAGTAGAGCATTAGCATCTCAGGCCTAGAATAATAGTAGAAGAACCTGATCAGGGTGATGATGTTTGGCCCTTTAAGCCTGGTTTATACTTCTGCTTTGACCCTACACAGCAGTGGAAAAACAGACTTTACTTGATGGAACGTGCACATCCCTTCTTGTCAGCTCATGTGTACAGTCATGGCCAAAAGGTTTGAGAATGACACAAATATTACATTTTCACAAAGTCTGCTGCTTCAGGGTTTTTAGGTGTTTTTGTCAGATGTTTCTATGGTATAATGAAATACAATTAGAAGCATTTCATAAGTATCACAAGCTTTTATTGAGAATTACACAGAATTCATGCAATAAGTCAATATTTGCAGTGTTGACCCTTCTTTTTCAAGACCTCTGCAATTCTCCCTGGCATGCTGTCAATCAACTTCTGGACCAAATCCTGACTGATGGCAGTCCATTCTTGCATAATCAATGCTTGGAGTTTGTCAGAATTTGTGGGTTTTTGATTGTCCACCCGCCTCTTGAGGATTGACCACAAGTTCTCAATGGGATTAAGATCTGGGGAGTTTCCTGGCCAAGGGCCCAAAATCTTAATGTTTTGTTCCCCGAGCCATTTTGTTATGACTTTTGCTTTATGGCAAGGTGCTCCATCATGCTGGAAAAGGCATTCTTCATCACCAAACTGCCCTTGGATGGTTGGGAGAAGTTGCTCTCGGAGGACGTTCTGGTACCATTCTTTATTCATGGCTGTGTTTTTAGGCAAGATTGTGAGAGAGCCCACTCCCTTGACTGAAAAGCAACCCCACACATGAATGGTCTCAGGATGCTTCACTGTTGGCAAGAGACAGGACTGATGGTGGCGCTCACCTCGTCTTCTCCGAACAAGCCTTCCTCCAGATGCCCCAAACAATGGGAAAGGGGATTCATCAGAGAAAATGACTTTACCCCAGTCCTCAGCAGTCCAGTCCCTGTACCTTCTGCAGAATATCAGTCTGTCCCTGATGTTTTTACTGGAGAGAAGTGGCTTCTTTGCTGCCCTCCTTGACACCAGGCCTTCCTCCAAAAGTCTTTGCCTCACTGTGCGTGCAGATGCACTCACACCTGCCTGCTGCCATTCCTGAGCAAGCTCTGCACTGGTGGTGGCCCGATCCCGCAGCTGTAACACCTTCAGGAGACGGTCCTGGCGCTCGCTGGACTTTCTTGGGCGCCCTGGAGCCTGTTTGGCAACAATTGAACCTCTCTCCTTGAAGTTCTTGATAATTCGATAGACGGTTGACTGAGGTGCAATCTTACTCGCTGCTATAAACTTCCCTGTTAGGCCCTTTTTGTGCAATGCAATGATGGCTGCACGTGTTTCCTTGCAGGTAACCATGGCTAACAGATGAGGAACAATGGTGTCATGCACCATCTTCCTTTTAAAGTGTCCAGTCACTCAATCATGACAGATTGATCGCCAGCCTTGTCCTCATCAACACCCACACCTGTGTTAATGTGTGTGACACCTGTGTGTCATTGAAATGATGTTAGCTGGTCCTTTTGTGACAGGGCTGAAATGCAGTGGAAATGTGTTTTTGGTGATAAAGTTCATTTTCAAGGCAAAGAGGGACTTTGCAATTAATTGCAGTTGAGCTGATCACTCCTCATAACATTCTGGAGTATATGCAAATTGCCATTATAAAAACTGAAACAGCAGACTTTGTGAAAATTAATAGTTGTGTCATTCTCAAAACTTTTGGCCATGACTGTAGTTAAGTATCAAAGTTCTGGGTTGTTACTTTCTACTTTGGAAAAGTCTCCTGACTTACTTAGTTGTTCTGCAGGTTGTCTTCAAAACCAAAGCGTACACCCCCTGAGTTTTCACACTACAGTTGTCTTTATTTTGTTTTAACGAGTACTGAGAGGAAGAAGTTCTAATCAGTCAGAGTTAGTTTCACGTGTGTTCTGTCAGGTTCTTCAGAGCAGCTTTATTAAACCAAGCCAGCATCCCTCAGAAGTCCTGCTGCTCCTGTGAGAGGTGGTTTTTAAAGCTCATAAAGAACTTTCCCTAACAGAGAGAGTTACCTGCTGTCTCTCCAAACACAGAGGTCATGTGACACAATGATTTTGAGTCGTATCTTCATGTATCTTGTTGTTTTTTACTTTCCCTGCCCTTGCTCTAGTTGCAGAAGTCCTGATGCTGGGTTTGCAGTCTCACATGAAAGCTTTGACCGTGTTTTGGACTCAGATTCAGGACTGACTACAACAGCATGGAGACAGATTATCAGAAAGCACAGGCTCGAATAACAGACGAGTGAAATCAGCAGCTGAATTGAAGTGAGCAGAGAGGACAGGAGTGGGAGTGAGACATGTTCGTACAGAGAGAGCTGAGAGGAAGTGAAAGAGAGTGAGTCAGAGAGTGTGTAGGGAGAGAGACGGTCAGCCCTGCCTCCCTCGCTCCCTCCCTCCCTCTCTCTCTCTGTCTCCCTCCTTGCGTCAGCAGCAGTTAAAATGTCGGCTGTGTAGCTCGTCCTCTGCTCTGCTTTCTCTCCCTCTTGGCCATCTGTCTGTTCTTACCACAAGAAGAAACCACACTCTTCCTCTCTCTCTCTCTATCTCTTTGCCTTTTTTTTTTATACTCTCGTGATTCTTTCTTTTCTTTCTCGGGATCGCTGGATCAAAGCTAGTTTTGTCAAGTGTTTTTCTTCAGAGCCATTGCTCCTTGGGGTTGCTTGGAGACAGAGGAGAGAGGTAACGTTACAGTTTCATGTCCTCTGTTATTATTTGAATCGCTGCCGGATTTCATCTACGACCAGAGTTCGGTTTGATTCAGAGTGAATGGAGTCGATTGAAGAGCGGATGGCCGAGCCTCTAACCAGTGTTTTTCTGAGATGTGAGAGTTACTCTGTTTGTGTGTGTGTGTGTGTGTGTGTGTGTGTGTGTGTGTGTGTGTGTGTGTGTGTGTGTGTGAGTGTGAGTGTGTAGTTGGGTGGAAAGCTTGTAGCAGTACCTAAAAGTGCTGTGAGCTTTGTAATCCATCTGCTTCTTACTCCATATATATCAGCAAACTTTATCAGGCTGAAGCTTGAAGGATGAAATTCAAACGAACCTCATAAACCGCCTCTTAATTCACGTCTGTGCTCTGCCATGTATTTTTATTTCAGCCACAAAAACTCCCTCAGAGTCTGAAGTGTACTTTGAAGGGACCTGGTCTGAGTCAGGGGGGTAAATGATTGGATGGGACCTGGTACACGGTGTATCAGGAGGTTAATCATCTCACAGGATGTCGTCTCAGTGACAGCTATTCCACTTTTGATTTACAGACACTTAGCTTTTACATCTTCATCATATTGCTGGAGCTCAAATTGTACTCCTGTTCTCACTCATGGCTCAGACTGATCTGACTTTTAGAAACCTGCTTCCTCATCATCATCATGACTGTTCAGCCTGTGCCGTATAATTTCCCCTGTGACTCTGCGGGACCTGAACCGTCATCAGGGTTGTAATCAGGCTCGTAGCTTCAACGGAAAGTCTTGCTATCAACGGTGAGCGTGGAGTTTGGAAGCTGTGGTTGTGTACAGAGAGGGCATGGAGGAAACACTGTGTGTGATTGCTCTGTGGGAGGCGTAGGATTCAGAGCTCTTTGGAGCCAGAACCTGAATATCACTGCAGACAACGCTTTTGGATGTTGGATCAAGCAGCAAACTCCGGCTGTGAGAATTGAAGCCAATGTGGAAGTGTTAAAAACTGCAGTTCATTGAGTTTCCACTTGAATCCACATACACACCAATTCAAAAGAGCAGCAGAAATAAGCCTGGTTCAAAAAATCCACGTAGCTAATTTCTCTATGGGCACACACTGTACGGGGGTTCAATTTTTTCTTAACGCAGCAATTTCAAAGATATATAGATTCCGATTTTTTGCCCAAATAAGGACATGACTGACTTGATTGACAGGCAGGAACACTGTAGCTGTTGGCTAAGAGGCTCAAACCCCGCCTCTTTACCTCACACTAAGTTAGGTTGAGTTCAACATTTCCAATATGGCTCCCACCGACGATTGGCTTCAAAACAGCGCTTAGAACAGATGGGTGACGTCACTGATACTACGTCCATTATTTATACCGTCTATGCTCTGTACATGGGGCGCATGCTTAGACTGCTAGGCCAACGGCGCCCCTAAAGAAGTCATTTCTGAGTTTAACTTCACAACTTTAAATCTAATGCATCATGTCTGTAAAAAAAGAAGGAGGGTAGAAAATGAGAGGAAAGCAGACGGTGTAGGTTAAATAAAGTTTACACAAAGACTAGCTGTCCTCTTTGGAGCTCATTAAACATCTGACTCATCCTCTTTGTCCTACTTTTTATGGAGAGGAAGTTAAAAATAAAGTTTCTTCATCGTTCAGTTTGTCTCTCTGCAGGACTGTGTCACCTTAAGTGTTTAAATTAATCACGCTAGTTTCCTCTTCACTCGACGCTCACAGATCTCTC
This sequence comes from Notolabrus celidotus, assembly GCF_009762535.1. Taxonomy (NCBI): domain Eukaryota; kingdom Metazoa; phylum Chordata; class Actinopteri; order Labriformes; family Labridae; genus Notolabrus; species Notolabrus celidotus. Next base: position 4,391,159 of record NC_048289.1, read on the forward strand.
CACGCTGACCTCTAGTCTTGACTGCTGCAGCTTCCTCGTCCTCGCCGCCTGTCAGACCGCATCGTTTGGAGCGTGCGTGAGATACAATAGCTCTGTTTTTAGAATGAGCGAGCTTAGATTACCTGTGAGAGCAGCTGTGTTTTGACAACTCAGATCATTTACCTTCAAAGCAATAAGCAGATTAGCACACACCCAGTCTATGTGTGTGTATGAGTGTGTATGTGTGTTTCTTAGAAAGGATCTGTTTGACTCTGACCCACTTAGAGAACAGTGCTTATCAGTGCTGAACTTCTCTCCCGGGGAATTCTGCAGATCTTCTGCAAATTTGGCCGTTTTTGCTGGTAATTGATAAAATTATATAAAGTTAAAACATTTTCAAAAGCTGAAATAATATTTTTGAATTTATCAAGTGTAACATGTCACCACATTGCATTGCAAAACTATGAGCTTTAATCGGGGATATCAATAAGATCCTCATGCTAAAAAATCAAAAGACAAGCTCACCTACAACCTCTGCTCCTCCTCCGCTGCTCAGCTTTGGAGATCAGGTGTCTCTGTGTTTTGTAAAATCAATTAAACAAAGTCTAGACGTCGTTTATCTTCCTCTCCAAAAAAGAAGAGGGTGAGAGAGAGAGAGAGAGAGAGAGAGAGGGGTATTTGAAGTGAGAGACTGAGAGAGTGGGTGTGGATTAGAGTCAGGAAGTGAAACTACTTTTTCGGTGTAACTGTGTGGTTCACACTGACGCCTGCGTAACACAGTGACCTCTCTAACCTCCTCAGATCCACTTAACATACGAGCCTTCTTTGCTGACACAGCTGGATCCAATCTGGTGTCAGCGTTCAACTATTAAGGAGTTACATTTGGGTCCCTTGCTTCCCTTATTCTTTAAGGTGGTTCTTCCTCTCGAGCAAAACTCGGACACAACCTTTACTCAGTACCAAAACAGCAACTGGATCTCAGTGGATCCAGTCCCATCTTACAGACAGGACTCAGTCTGATCTCATCTTAATCCACCATGAGCAGAGCACTTTGCAGCATTTAGCAAGTTACAGTGGCAAGGACAAACTTCCTTTAACAGGCAGAAACCTCCAGCAGGACCAGACTCATGTTAGACACACATCTGCTGAGGCCGTGTTGGAGAGAGGGATAGAGGGAGAGGAAGAGAGAGAGAGATGATAGTGGTGAGATGGATAGTAGTAGTTGTAGCAGCTGGAGTCTGGCACGTCCACAACAGCAGAGATCCAGAGGAACCTACGAGAGAAGGGAGCTCAGGGACTCCAGAAAGGTCTATGGTTAGGAACTTTAATGGGACAGGAAGAGTTAAAGTAAGAGACAGGCAGAGAGAGGAGAGAGAGGGAAAGACAGGAACCCAGTGTGTCAGTCTAAGCCTATAGCAGCATAACTAAGATCTGGTCCAAGCCTGATCCAGCTCTAACTAGAAGCTTTATCAAAAAGGAAAGTTTGAAGCCTACTCTTAAAAGTAGAGAGGGTGTCTGCCTCCTGGACCCTGACTGGTAGATGATTCCAAAGAAGAGGGGCCTGATAACTGAAGGTTCTACCTCCCATACTACTTTTAGAGAATTTAGGTACGATGAGCAGGCCTGTATGTTGGGAGCGTAGTGTTCTAGAGGGGTAATAGGTCACTATGAGCTCTTTAGGATACCAAGGTGTCTGATCATTAAGAGCTTTGGGAACACGGTGAACAAAACATGCCCAGTCCAAACCACGAAGCACAGTCTGTGTTCACATAGTGGGCCCCAGAAGATCCCATACCATCAAGTTCTATATTAGATAATAGAGGTGACTGAAGCTGATGTGTCACTACGTCTGGATAGCACCTGACTAAACACTTGGGGGTCAGTCTGAGCAGTTGGTCTTGAGTGTTAAACATGACTATAGACGGGTTTATAAAGGAGATCATTTAAAGTAAAGACTCTTGAGGTTACCTTGTGTGTCTTTTTAAGACCCTGAGGGGCTTAACAAAGCCTCAGTATTTTACAACTTGGGGATGACAGCAGGCTGGGAGATTACACAAGTCAATCCAGGCTGTCCTGGTCCCTTACGCCTGACCTGTTGTGCTTCCATTACACATACGACACTAATGTTTAAAGTGAGGCAGTTGTGTCAGATGCAGTTCGGATTGGCGAGGCACCTAAGGAACTTCAATGGCCTTCAGGAAAGGTTGTTGTTTGGGCAAAGATAGTGACTCAGAGTCAGTTTGTGTTACAATCCTGTGTTTTACTCGTTTGTGCACCCTGACCTGCTGCATTCACACACTTTGTGACTTCTTCGACTATGGTACACATTATCAAATGCAGCTCAAAGTCGAGGCACGCCTAATACAACTCCCAAAAGAGTTAGAGATCTAGGTTACTCGTTCCATCAAAGAGCCTGTGAGGTGGGTGCTGTGCCTGCATCGGACTCTGTAGCTTCCCAGGCCCTCTGAGGACCCGTCACACCCCCAGCTGGTAGACTGAACGTCAGGTGACGCGAAGCAGCAGAGACACAGCATCCTGTGACCTTCTGTTACAGCCCAGAATCAACAAAACTCTGCCTCTGGAGTTTGTTTGTAAGGTTTACCTCCGTCTCTCTCCCTTCTCTTCAGCTTTGACCTTCATAAGATAATAAACGTGTGTCTGTGTGTGTGTGTGTGTGTCTCAGTGTGTGTCAGTCTGTGTATGTGTGATACAGCCTCTCTAGGTCACTTAGGGATGCATGAGCTCCATCATGCCCTCTTCATCTCATCATTTACATTCTGCTGCACTTTTCCTAATCAATTATTGAACATACACATTTACACTCACACTACACACACACACACACACACACACACACACACACACACACACACACACACACACACACACCTACACACACACACAAACACACACAAAGGGCAGTAAATGACATGTTGTGCATTCATGTGCATTCATGGAGACTGATCTGCTTTCTGAGAAAGGCATTTTCTCTGATCTGTCTTCTGGTCTTTTGTGGTTGTTATCGCTGCCCTGGAGCATGCGTTTGTCTGTGTGTGTGTGTGTCTGTGTCTGTGTGTGTCTGTGTGTGTCTGTGTGTGTGCGTGTGTATAACTGTGTTTCTTATATCCTAACATACCTGCATCTCTCTGCAGCTCTGTTGGTTTTAATGTGTTATTCTTTGGTATTAAGTGAATTTGTCTCTCCTCACGCCTTTCTAGAGAAACGCGGTGACAGGATGCCTTTTCTGCTGCACTGTGGCAGATGTGACCCAATTGTGGTTGAGTGGGATGTGTGGGTGTTTAAATATGTGTGTGTGTGGGCAAGTCATTTTCGAAAGGGGAAGGAGGAACTGTCATGTCCTCGCAGTTTGAGAGAGGAATCAGAGCGATGCTCCACAGATGGGAGACACATTCTGTTTCTAGATGTTTAATATCTTAAATCCAGCGATGACAAGTGTCAGCTTTTTACGTTCAAACCCGTTTATCAAAGAAGGTTTTTAATCCCAGACTAATGTTGTTGTTTGATCTGAATGGAAAAAACATGCTTTATTTTTAAATATATGGACTTTATCTGCTGACTGCAGAGGACAGCATGCATCAACAGAGACAGATACTGAAGCTTTAAAATAAACTCTGAAATATGGAGATAGTTTTGTGTTTAATCAAACTATTTCACTGAATACATTTGAATGAAACATAAAGTGTGAGGCAGAACCCAAACACAGACTGAACTGACCCTTTGTGTATCACGTCAGTAGACCCACGAGAGGCCACTTCAGCTACAGGAATATAAAGGGGACTTATTCAAATCCAACAGCTTTCCAACTTGTCATGAATCAGTTCTTCCTGAGGCTCCTCTGAAGAACTAGAAATATAATATTCAATCAACATAATAGACAACTCTCTGCAGGACCCCACTGCGGCATTAAGGCCTCTTCATCTGTCCCTATCCCTCTCTCCAACACGGTCTCAGCAGATGTGTGTCTAACATGAGTCTGGTCCTGCTGGAGGTTTCTGCCTGTTAAAGGAAGTTTGTCCTTGCTACTGTAACTTGCTAAATGCTGCAAAGTGCTCTGCTCATGGTGGATTAAGATGAGATCAGACTGAGTCCTGTCTGTAAGATGGGACTGGATCTTATCCTGTCTTGATGTTGGGTCTTTGTTATTAATAGAACATAGAGTACGGTCTAGACCTGCTCTGTTTGTAACATTTGTTGTTATTTGGCGCTTTACAAATAAAGATTGGTTGATGAATCCAAACTAGTCGTACATGTCTGCGTATATTTTGCTCTTCCTAGTGCAGTCAGAGGTTTGAAACATGCTGCTTGTGCTCGTGTTGGTCTTTATTGGGTCGTTACATTACTGAACATCAGCATTCCTCTTGCTTAGTTGTCCTGGTTGACAGCAGACACCAAACAGAACAAAGACGTGCCTATTTGATCCAAGTCGGTCTGACAGGCACAGTTATATCACATCATCTATTAGAAGTTCCTGTCAAGCCTTGAAGTCTATCACACCGGCCTCTTTAATAGATGGAGTTTCATAGGATTAAACATTCAAAGACGATAAGGTTGGGATGAACATGTGTTAAGACCTCGTCTGTAGCTCAAGATGTGTGTGCTAACAGAGCTGAAGAAAGATCTTTCATGCATCCTTTATAAAGAGCTCCACCAGCCCCCTGTGCCCTCACTGGTTGCCTGGAAACAGCACTACTAAATTTGTTCTGTATTTTCAATGCGTAAGTCTTGTTGAGTTCCAATCATGCGTCTCCATCAGGACTCATACTCCACTGTATGACTGTAATGTCATATTGTTTAGACTATATACAAGAAGAAGCCGTTCACTGAGGCATCGGCTGCACAGAGAGGCGACTTTGTGTTTGTCTGAAGCTAGAAGTGACCTTACTTTGACAACATGGTGTGTACAAGGAGTCTCCCTATAAACACAGTGTGTAGTTGGTTTGGAGCAGCTTTGCAGGACATGGCAGTGCATGAACCTAAGAGCATATTAGTCAAATGGGCATGTAGTTTAGTCCATCTGCATGTTTTTGAGGCATAGACTGTATGAATAATACACGTAGTATTCGTGACGTCACCTATCAATTTCTGAAGCGCTGTTTTGAGGCCAAACATCGTCGGGAGCCATATTTGAAATGCTTAACTCAACATAGAAACAGCGCTTCAGAAACAGATGGGTGACATCACGTACACTACGTCCATTATTTATACAGTCTATAGTGCCGATCTTTGAAATGAGCTATCCAGACTACACTCGTTTTTTGTACCAGGCTGTAAACATGTTTATTTCTGCTGTAAAGATCGCTTTTTTTTTTTATTGGTGTGTATGTGGTTTCTGGTACTTCTAGAGTCAGTCTCAAGTGGACGCTCAGTGAACTGCAGTTTTTAACACTTCTGCATTGCTTCCAATCTCACGGACGGAGGTTGCCGCTTGGGTCGAGTACAAGAAGTGCCTTGAAACACAAAGGATGTGGGTCAGATAGTGGGCTGATGTTGGCAATGAAGGAGCATCAGAGACACTGATTTTAATTGGAACTGCTTTAATTGTAGTTCTTGGTTTTGTAACTGGGTCCATCAGACTGGACTTGACCTTATGTCAATTTAAGACCAGAGATCAAATCACTTAGGTTGGACTTGGCTACAGCCGACTGTTTGACCTGAACTTCCACCGAGTGCACAAAGCTGCTAGGTTGCCGCTTGGGTTGACCCTGTAATCAGACATGTAACACGACGCGTCAATCGGAGAGTGTGTTTGTAAATCAGTGATCCAAACACAGAGTTCTCTTTGTTCAGAGGTACAGTGAGGTGTAGGGTCTGCAGGAGGTTTCATCTTGAGTCAAAGACTGGGTTAATACACCATAAGATAATGGAAGCACGCCAGCAACACTCATTGTTGAACTTGCTGAAAAAGTTGTCTTGTGAAGGATGGAGTTGGAGTCTTGATCTACACTTAAAGAGTGGTGTTCCTGAGACTTTGAAGTGGATCCAAATCCTTCTAGGAATAACGTATGGCAGAGTGGCATGTAGTGCGAGTGACCTGCCATAAACACAGCTACACACGTTATCATGCTTATCTCACACACACAACATGCTCCCACCTCCTCTGGGTGTTTGTACATGTACGAGAGGGGGTCACAGTGGCCATGCTTCTCACCTCTAATCTCTCATCACTCCATCAGGCTGACCTTGTGATGTAGCCATAAATCACCGCAGCACCAGACCCTGCTGGACGTACATGTTGACACACACTCACATGCTCGGTTCATGGCTGTGGACCGATTTGATAATGAGGCTCTGAGAGGAAGAAGAACAAGTGATGTGAAGTGCTCATCAAGAAACCTCAAAAGCAGCCTCTTCACTGTGAAGATGGTGTGACTTTCAGACGTTCACTCCTGATGTAAAGAGGAAACATAGTGTGTGTGATGTATGTGCAATAACAGCTGAGCACAGGCCCCGGGCTGACAGACACATCACTATGGGTGTGTGTGTGCGCTGGTGTGTGTATGTATGTGTGTGTGCGTGTGTGTGTGTGTGTGTGTGTGTGTGTGTGTGTGTGTGTGAGAAAAGGCAACATCAAAGTGGAGTGCACTGCCTTTGAACTGTCAGACTTCCTCTACTCATTAATTTATTCATCACTCAGCGTTCTCCTTCTATCCCCGCTCTGTCTCTTCCTCCTCCATCCCTCCCTCTCTCACTTCATCATGTCTCCACTTCTGCTTTTCCTTCTTCTAATCTCATCCATACAGTCGTTCATCTCTCTTCCCTCATTCCTCTAATTCCAGTCTCAACACTGAAACTCAGAGCACATCGCACGTATACGATGTGTACTGAGAATCTGACGTGACATTGCTGTAATGAGATTCTTGACGTTGATATCATGATGATGTTGTGTTGCTGTTGTTTGTGTTTGCTCACCATGTTGTGTGTTTTCTGTGTGCAGGCGTTTAAGCCAGTGGTGGGGAAGAGCCTGTTGTCTCCAGTAACAGCGGTGGAATTCTTGTTGGACCGACATCTGGACTTTCTGTCGGACCATTCAGCCTGCCAACCATACCAGGTAATAATCGCACACTCATTAATACGCTGATGATGCAGTTACCAACACAATGCCCAATGTCTGCAGTGTCTAGAGGGACGATAAGGAATGAGACACGCGTTCAAAATTGGTTACCTGTGGTCTGGTCTGTCTCTGATCCGTCACAGAAATAGATCTAATACGTTTTTTCTCTAGTCAATGTGTTAACTTCCACTGGATCCGCTCTGTTGCATTCCTGTTGCAACTCTGACCCAGCAGGTCAGAGCCCTCCGGATCAGATACACAAGACTTCTACAACACTGTACCTAACATTTAGAATGACAGATAACTTGATATGCGATAAAAAACACTGACAGCTAATAGAAATCTAACAGAGTTTAAAGGAAGTCACGTTCAGTGTTGCAATTCAGCATTAATTACACAGAAAAATCATTAAACCTGAACCTTCTTATCATGATCTTGGATGCTGATGTGGTTCGAGCTCATGTTGCACTTTTTTTACTCTCACCCAGAAACTTTTAAACTCATTCTCCATTTACTGGTTTCTCATTTTTACGTAAAAGATCGCAATTACTGTGTTAGATTCTTCTCTCCCATCTTATTTGGGGAGATTTTTTGGAGCTACATACTTCCAGTTTTCTTCTGTCTCTGCAGTTTGATCCGTACTCCTTTTAAGTATGCACACATGACGTATAGAGTCATATTTGTCATTCTGCCTACATGAATATCAGAGATAAAGGGAGATGAAGAGAGAGAGAGAGAGAGAGAGATGATAGTGGTGAGACAGATAGTAGTAGTTGTAGCAGCTGGAGTCTGGCATGTCCACAGCAGCAGAGATCCAGAGGAACCTACGAGACAAGGGAGCTCAGGGACTCCAGAAAGGTCTATGGTTAGTAACTTTAATGGGACAGGGAGAATTAAAGTAAGAGACAGACAGAGAGAGGAGAGAGAGGGAAAGACAGGATCCTCCCGGACTTTGACTGGTAAATGATTCCAAAGGAGAGGTGTCTGATAACTGAAGGCTCTACCTCCCATACTACTTTTAGAGACTTTAGGTACAACAAGCAGGCCTGCATTAGGACACTATGAGCCCTTTAAGATACAAAGGTGTCTGACCATTACGAGATTTGTAGTCAGAAGAAGGATTTTAAAAGCCTCAGCTTCCTACATGCTGCAGCTTTAATGTGTTCATACAGTGATTTAATTGGATGAATTTTGAAACATGTGTTTTGCTGTCTCCACTTGGATGCTAGCTGTAGTTCCTCTCAGTTATTAACTGTGACCACACTGTGCAGGAGCAGATACCTGAGTTTTCTGGCTGTGCTCTGGTCGTGGTTTTGATCTTAAGACAGTTAAAGTGATGAATATCAAAGCGACCTGTTGTCCTGATCTTCCTAAAGGTCTCTGGTGTTTAAAACAGAGCTGTGGGTATGTTCTCTTTTGGCAGATTTACACATTGTAAGTGGATATCATGTGCTAATGAAGAATTAGTCATTCACAATTAGTTCTAGGCTTGATCCTGCAGCCATGGGGTGCTCCTGGCTCCAGAGAGTACTCAGGCTGCTCCATATGGATGTGACTCTGCCAGGCTTTAATGTGAATCTAAAGCCAACACGTGAATCTGCAGTCTGTCCTCTGAGCGCTTTTACACACGACTGCTCATTACTGACTCACGAATTACACACCGCCTGACACACAGACGCATGGTGGATACTGTAGCCTCTCACTGTGGATACGTCCTTCTGCTGTCGGGCTGTGTTTGATGAAAGTGTGTGCTGAGTGTGTGTGTACCACTGCAGCTGAACACAGCTTGGTGTATTGTGCTGGCTGGAACACTGTGTTCCACTCAGTGTCAACCAGATGGGAAGACTGCGCTGCTCATTCACCAGCAGTCATCGGTTAGTGTTTATGACGACTCCGATACCACAAGAGAGATTATTCTATTTATAATTTTTTTATTTAGCTCGCAGCCAATCACAGGTCAGTTCCTCTGCTGCCCTGTCCTCTGATGACTCCAGTCTCTGTGGCTGTCCGCTGTGGTCAGAGCTCTGACTTAGTCAGCCACCACAGATGTTCCACCCTCTGTAAACACAAGTGATGAACATTGTTGTTGAGAATCTAGGAGCTCTCAGGCGCTTGCTTTGGAGAGTCCTCTGAAGCTGGACCGTAGATCATAAATTAGAGGTGGACGCAGCCACGTTGACGTCATAAACTTTCTTGTGGACGACCGTTTTAAAGCCTCAAGAAGTGACGTCATGTAAGCGAGAGAGCAGATACGCATTGCAACACCTTTGTCCTGGCTGACATGTCCGTCTCTGAGCTACATGAAGCACTCTGAGCATTATAGGTGAACAATAGACTGTATAAACAATGGACATAGTATCTGTGACGTCACCCATCTGTTTCTGAAGCGCTGTTTTGAGGCCAATCAGCGGCGGCAGCCATATTGGAAATGTTGAACTCAACATAACTGTTGTCGAGCTAGTGTGAGGTAAAGAGTTTGAGCCTCCTCGCCAACAGCTACAGTGTTCCCGCCTGTCAATCAAGTCAGCTGTGCCTTTCATAATGGAAAACTTGTAATCTTAATATCTTCAAAATTGCTGCCCTATGAAAAAAATCACCCCCTGTACAGTGTGTGCCGATGGAGAAATGAGCTATCCAGACTACACTTGTTTTTTGAACCAGGCTGTAAACATGTTTATTTCTGCTGTAAAGATCGTCTTCTTTGAATGGGTGTGTATGTGGTTTCCGGTGTTTATGCAGCCAGCCTCAAGTGGACGCTCGAGGAACTGCAGTTTATAACACTTCTGCATGTGCTTCATATATTAAAACTGGAGGTTGCCACTTGGTTTGAACGTGCGCATTAACATTTAACACAGATATATATAGTCCAAGTGGAAAGCTCTGCAGCAGCCGTGAAGTTTTGTGTGTGTCATAGTGGTTTAATAGCCTGGTCTGTTTCAGGATAGTGCCTGCATGATCCCCAGTGTGCTGTCCTATTTATCATAGCAAACACACACACACACACACACACACACACACACACACACACACACACACACACACACACACACACACACACCTGATATCTGTGTCAGTGACCCCGTGTCGACTTTATTTGTCTCTCCATGGAGTCTACATGACCTAGAGTCTTACACACAAATTTACACACACTAGTTTGATGTCTTAAAGTGTGTGGTTGTTGAGAACAGTGTCAGTGTAGTGTAACTTAAAAGTGTAACAGTGTTTATTTTACATGGTTCAGGTTTAGGTGAGGATACCTGGTTCATACATCCAGTGGATCTCTGAGATCCAAACCCTGTCTCTACTTCCCTATGATTTCATGAACTCTGCATGGGACGTGGGATTTTTGTCTCTGCAAATTTTCCACATATTGCAGCCAACATTGTTTGTGTCAATAGTCTGAACATGTTCGGACACTTTGAAACCAAGAAGCTGTCCCTGCACGGCCCTCAGATAAACTTGTAAAAGATAAACACAGGGTATTATGTAACGGACACGGACACAGCAGATAAACTTCCTGTCCATGGCACAGAAACACACATCAGCACGCTAATGCTGTAAGCTAAACATTGTGAACTGTGGTAGATGCATACATTCACTTCAAGAGTATCAAGGATTATTCTTCTTCTGCCCGCTCTGCTGGAGAAACACTTGGGCGGCTGCTTTCAGAACAGCCTGCTACATACTACCTAGACATGTAGTACATACTGCACACTGCGTTTCAATTTAGTCTGTAGTCTGACTGGTCTGTTGGATCTGGTCTGCAGGATGCTGGGTCAGACGTCGCTGGATTTCCAGCTTCAGAAAGCGGAAGTAAACAACGACCAAGCTGATAGATAAACTGCTTCTTTAACATCACGGATGATTTAAAAAGTTAAGAAGTGATTTATATGGAATTTAATAATTTACACAGCACCTAAAAACTGAGTGCCCCCGTCATAGAAGGTGAACGTTAGCGCTGTGCATTGTGGGAAACAGTACGTGAAGGAGACTGGTCCACTGCATACTGAGACATGTTCCTGAATCGGTACGACATCCGGGTAGTTTTGGCATACTGCAGATTTTGCTCTCGTTCACAAACGACATACTGAATTAAGGCCAAATCAGTAAGTACTGCTAGTATAGTAGGAGGTTTGAAAACAGCCTTGGCAGTAAAGCTGGGGTTGGTAGTCAGATTTAGATCCACTTTTTGTTATACTGGTTAAAATGATCTTTATGTCCCGGTGGCAAAAAAACCCTCTATCTACAGCCGGAGTAAACCTGGGAAAACACCAACCAATCCCTGCCATCAGGACCCAAATGATGAAACCAATCAAATCCCATCCTGCCGTTCTGCCTGCCTCCTGCAAAGCGTACATTTCATGTTTGTTTGTGTCTTTAACTTTCACTATGACAGGCATGTCCAAAGAACAGCCCGGGGGCCAATCGCGGCCCGAGGTCCATTAATTTATGGCCCCAAGCTTCCATCTTAAATTGTGTTATTAATAGCACAGAAATTAATCACATTCTGAATCATCTGTACATTTGCAGTTTCTTTCAAGCGCACAAACAAAACTAAAGTCAATCCAGAAACGTCTCAAAAAGCTTCACATGGACTACCTGTCTAAAGCCAAAGCTCTGGGAATCCTGCAAGATGGCAGTAAAGAAGAAACACAAGAACTCTTAAAGTTGACATGTTTTTCAAATTAATGTTTTTATCATGATGTGAAAATGTTCTTGATGAACACTAAAAGTTCAGAAGACACAAAAGAGGACACAAGACCAGATCAAAATTATGAAATTGTGCAGAAAAGGCAAAATTTGGTGCATAAAAACGCAGGAAAATAATTATTCAGTTCTTAATATGTTGTCTGCTGGTCAGAACAGTCTTAAAAACAACATGAAAAAGAAGATTGGTGAAATCCAGATCGTGATCCTGCCATAGAAAAATAATGAGACAATATTTTTCCCACATTGCCCGACCCCAATGAAAAACATTTTCCCCTAGAAGAAGATAACGTTTGCAAATGCATGCTTGTGGAGGACTACCTGGTTACTGATTTATTGAGGGGGAAAAAGTAAAATAACTGTTATTAAATGGAGTTAATTTATTACTTTTACGATTACTAAGTCTCAGTAGGAGCCACTGGCCCTGAGGTTTTCTGACAACGTCAAATGTGGCCCTCTTTGAAAAAAGTTTGGACTCGACTGCACTATGAGAATGTTTTGGTGTTTTCTCACCGCTGAGTGAGACATGAGTTGACGTAGTGCAAAACACAAACGATGTGTTCAGGACCGGTTTTGAATCAGTCACCGTCATGTCTCCGACATGGTCGCGAGTCAGCGGCGCTCGTGCATGTGAGCGGGGGCGTCGTTTTGGAGGAGCTCCGAGGGGAGGGGGGGAGGAGTTAGATGGAGTCCTGAGGAAATGCTACATTCAAATTCATGCTAGTTTTCCATGACTACCAATACTAACTTTAAACATGATCAGGATATACTGTGCTTTAGATGTTTCCCCTCAAAGTAAGGGCTGGGCACTGTGACCTGAGAATGTGTTCTTCAACTTCATCTGGTTCCCTGATGTATTGTTGAGAATAGTGGTGCAACGACAGCCACAAAAACGGATGAAATCATTAAAGTAAGACGTCTCCCCTACGTGTGAGCCCTTACATATTAAAGGAAGCTTGCTGAATGCTCCTGATTCACACACCAAAAGCTCTCTGATGTGCCAATCACAGACGGCACAGCTGGTTGTGTCACTGCGCTCGTTCTCACGGCGCTTGAACGCAGCACAGCGTCTGCAGCTGATGCCGGCACACGGTGACATGCTGGACCTGGTGTGCCTGAGAGAGTTATTATTAAAGACAGGGTGGATGATTGAAAGAACAAACTAACCTTTATGAGATAATGTAGTGATCCAGTGTATGTATGCATTTCATATTTTCATAGTGCAGCTCCTTCTTGCAACAACAAACACACCACACAATCGCTTCTTGTTGCCAGACCGCACACACACACACACACACACACACACACCGCTAGAGCTGCCGCCCTCTGAAGTGAGGGAAAGTGGGAGCCTTACTCTCCACTTGGCACTACTTACTGCTGAGGAGTACACACACATCCACACACACACACACACACACACACACACAGATTCCTCCATTTTAAATCAGCCGTGCCCACACAGAGCCGCCTATTCTTGTGGAGACCTTTGAACCCCACAGAGCCGTAAAAACACTCTCTCTCTCTCACACACTGTGGAGCTGTGGCCACTCCCCTCTCTGTTTTTCCAGTTGGACAGGAAGACCGGAGGGAGGAAGAGGAGGGCGGGAGAGGGGGAGGGGGAGGGAGGGGGAGGGGACTACAATCTGTTTGGCATAAACTGTACAATGAAGTCACTGTTTAGTGGGCCAACCCAGCCTGCTGCTCAAGTGTGTGTGTGTGTGTGTGTGTGTGTGTGTGTGTGTGTGTGTGTGTGTGTGTGTGTGTGTGTGTGTGTGTGTGTGTGTGTGTGTGTGTGTGTGTGTGTGTGTGTGTGTGTGTGTGTGTGTGTGTGTGTTGCTAGAAAGTTGTAGTGTGTGAGTCGAGGCTGAGGGACAGGAGGTGGAGAATAAAACTGTTAGTGCTGACTCAAGAGTTTGACGCACACACACACACACACACACACACACACACACACACACACACGCACACACGCACACACACACAGAGCTCAGACACAGAGTGATGCAGTTTCCACAGTGGAGTGTTGGTACCAGTCGGTCAGGTCACAGCTCCATGTACAGACTGCTCCCTTCAGCTGACAGCCCACCACGCAGACTACTCCTGAAACTCAAACCTATGTATGACTGCAGCTTTATGAGGACTAGAGCTGACGTGGAACGTGGTCCACAAAGAGTAAGTGGTGCACTTAGAGGGGCTGGTTTTGTTTCGCTCCAGGCTGTCGCAAACAACAACAACACAGCTAATGAAATGCAGCATTCCTCTCTGTGTCCTGAGAGTGTAGCCTTCCCCATCTATCGTACAGCAGTCAGTCATAGTGTAGAGTGTTTGTGAGCGACTTGATGAAGTTTGAACTTAAAGACCTGTATCCGTATAGGCTGATTTATACTTCTGCATCGCCCCTATGTACTGTTTACTTTTCCACAGAGATTCAGAGTGTGTTCTGTTAATCTACAGCTGATACATGTTGCTGTTTATCATACAGACATGATTACATGAAGAATAGAGAGGAGGAGATGATGAATTAGCAGCTTAGCAGGGATCCTGGAAGTGCTGGAAATGCAGGAAATGCAATGCCGCAGAGCCCCGAGTGGACCAATCACCAGGCTTGTGGTCCACGTCGATTCTACGGGTAGTAACAACACATACAAAACTCAGCTGCACGCCTTCTCACTCACTCACTCCCGCTCCAGAGACCACATCACCCCAGTCCTCCAGAACCTCCAGATTACAGTACAAGATCCTCCTCATCACCTACAAAGCCCTCTATAATCAAGCTCCCTCGTACCTCACCGACCTTCTGCAGTCATACAATCCCACCCGCAACCTCCGCTCCACCAAAGCCAACCTCCTCACCCATCTCACCAAACCCAAGCACCGATAACCTGGGGGAACAGGGCCTTCTCTGTCGCTGCCCCCGCCCTCTGGAACTCTCTCCCCCAACACCTCAGACTCTCTCCCTCTCTCACCACATTCAAATCCAGACTCAAAATCCACCTATTTACAAAGGCTTTTATCCTGTAATTGATTTTAAACAATGACTGTGTTTTTATTTATCTACCCTTATTACAACCTTTGCATATCTATTGTGTAATTTATCATGTGTAAAGTGTCTTTGAGAAACTTTTAAAGCACTTTTATAAATAAAATGTAGTATTATTATTATTATTAGTTACATTTTGGAGGCGATGCACATAGGCCTCTGCGTAGGTACGAGAGCTATGCAGACCCCGGCGTAGGCTACACCGTGGATTTGTCGCAGCAGTATAAATCAGCCTTAAATGTAAACAAACCTCTCTGAGCTGTGATACTGCTCCTCCAGCTCGGTTTCTGTGGCAAGAGGGGTTACGTAATCTGCCTAAACCACACCAAGAGCTGGATAAGTGATCAAAGTGATTTAACAAAGAGCAAAACATGGTGGATTTAGATACTCTACTGTTCAAACTCACCCTACATTCTGTGACCTATAAGATGAAGAAGTATGAGCGTGTGTAAATGTGTGTGCTGGAACTTTGATTCATTATGTTTCATAGTCGTGCCTTTTGGTTCAGTCACAGAGGTCTGACTCTGTTTCTGGTTGTTTCTGTAGAGCAGTGATGTGTCTGCATGAAGAGGGGATTTCTGAAAGGAGCGGGAGCCAAGAGTGGGAGGAGTTTAGGAAGGGGCGTGGGAGGGGGGGCAGCAGCTGCCACAGACACACACACACACACACTCTCTCCTTTAATGCTGTTCAGCTGACAGTCCTCGCTCAGTGAAACTTTATGGCTTCATGCCCTGCAGTGCTCCGAATACAAAGCTCTCTCTCTCTCTCTCTCTCTCTCTCTCTCTCTCTCTCTCTCTCTCTCTCTCTCTCTCTCTCTCTCTCTCTCTCTCTCTCTCTCTCTCTCTCTCTCTCTCTCTCTCTCTTAGTCATGCTTTCCGTTGCTCGCTTTCTTTACCTCGGTCCCACTCTCTCTGCCTCCCTCCCCTTCCTCCTCCTCCCTGCTGTCACATACCTATATATTCATCCCAGTGTCACGCTACTATGACAACATGTCATGTGCTGACACATCCACCAAACACATGCTCAGTCAGACACCTGTGGTGTCACTTCACACTGATGCTGGATCTGGAGGGATCGTCTTACACGTGATTTCAGACTGTCAGTTGTTCCTGCAGGAGTTGTCGGGTATTGTCAGCTTTAACATCAGCAGTCATGTGTGTGTGTGTGTGACGGGTGTCGCTGGTGTCAATAGATATCATGTGCAGTAAAAGTTACAGTGAAGAAAAGTGGAGACCTATTAGCAAGGTTTTTACACAGCCTCTGCTGCTCTCCATCAGCGAATGAGGTTTGCTCCCCTGTAATCATGTGATGAAGGTGTAACTCATAGTCTGTATAATAAATGGACGTAGTATCCGTGATGTCACCCATCTGTTCCTGAGCGCTGTTTGAAGCAAATTGTCGGCAGGAGCCATATTGGAAAAGCTGAACACAACCAAACTTAGTTAGAGTTAAAGAGGCGGGGTTTGAGCCTCCTAGCCAACAGCTATGTGTCCCCGCCTGTCAGTCAAGTCAGTCATGTCCTTATTTGGGCAAAACTCATTAACTTAATATCTTATGAACCGTCACATTAGAAATTGTTTTACCCCCGTACAGTGTGTGCCGATAGAGAAATGAGCTATTCAGACCCAAGCTGTTTTTTGAACCAGGCTGTAAACATGTTTATTTCTGCTGTAAAGATCGTCTTCTTTGAATGGGTGTGTATGTGGTTTCTGGCGTTTCTGCAGCCAGTCCTCAAGTGGACGCTCGATGAACTGCAGTTTTTAGCAATTCCACATGGGCTTCATATTTTGAGACCAGAGATTGCTGCTTGGTGTAACCTCAGGTAGACAATAATATCAAGTTTGAATGACTTTGTTGAGGTGATGTGAACCGGTATGTATGTCAGCACTGACGTTTAAAGCAGAAGGTTTGTTGAGGGATGCACAACACATGATCAATCTGAATTTACCGTTTGATGTGATACAAATATATCTTTCCACCTCACATGTAGAGCTGCAACAGACCGAGGGATGTCAACAATTGATCTAGTATTGATTACTTGATTGTTAAGAACTTATTCAGACACATTTTTTTTGTTTTGATTTTCTCTTACGTGGAACAAACATCATGTGGTCTCATATTTGGTTCAGCTATCAGGGAGGTGTTGTAAGTTTAAAGCATGTTTAGATGTGAATCAGCTGACTGAAGGTGTTGCTCACAGCTGAGACGCTCAGCTGGGGGCTGACACCTGACCACATTCACATGATTATTTTTCTCAATAAGAACGAGTAGACAGAAAACTGTGACACTGTGAGTCTGAAATATGTTTCTGTTCAGTTCACTTGTTGAAGTCTGAGCCTTCACTTAATACAAATGCATCTGCAGAGATTATGAGCCTGCTCCTCACGTCATATTCAGCATGTTTAACGTTTTGAACACCTCAATATAATCCTTAACTATCAAATACTGTCAGTTATATACAATGTGTTGTGAAGGAAGATTTGATTCATGGGAAAAGATGCATTTGTCATTGTTTTTGAGATGGAAAACCTTTACGTTTTTGTTTTTTAATGATTAATCGATAATTGATTGTTAACATTTCATAAGATCGATCACAAAAAATACTTGAAATTTCCATCCCTAAACACAACTGACTGTTATTCAGCTGTTTAACACTCAGTTCAACACTGTTTGATGTGGCAGAGATGTAAAGTGAAGCACACAAATATCTTTGCGGTGGATACAATGCCTGGCAGCTCGTGATGGAGCGTGTGTTTGGCTCTGTGCCTGAGTGGTTCCTAGAAATCTGTGTCCCTTCTTCTAAAATTATCTTTGGACAAAGTGTGATGTCCTCACAGTTTCAGAACTGGACACCAGCCCACAGCTCCAGTGTGTCTTCTGTACGATGCAGTAATTACACACGACATGCTCACACATTTCAACCCTGTTCGTTTGAGTCCCTGAGCAGTCATGATGCTCTCTGAAAGAAAAACATCAGAAACTCTCCTCCTGCCTCAGCCTTAACATCTCCATGGAAACAAGCATCGTCCCTGACAGGAGGGGTGTTTGAAGTGTTTAACAAGCCATCTGTCTTTGTCTCTCTATGTGTGTGTGTGTGTGTGTGTGTCATATTTGTTACGTTACTAATTATCTGCACAAGATGTCCTCGTTTCACACTGGTGTGTGTCTGCCTCGGCCTTTTGTTATATCGGCAGCAGAGCTTGAAGGAGAAGGTATGAGTCATAGAAATAGACATAGGACAATAAAGGGAGCTGTTATCCATCGTGTATTTTAATCAGCAGATATATTGAAGTATCTGTAGCGGTTTTGTGAAGCACACTACAAATCCCATTTGCTATTGAATGTGTTCTCTTTCTTCTTTGTGCTAAAGATGTGTGTTCAGAGCGCAGCCACAGATTGGTTTCTCATCGTGTTTCTTGTGCTTTAAATTCATCATCACAGGCGCGAGGTGTCTGCCTTACAAGCAGCTCAGAACCTTACACAACACCTCCGTCATCACTGCTTTACACATTATTACACCAGTCACTTCACTCTGTGCACAGATCCTGTTTTTATCCCCCGTCTGAGGAAAATAACACGGCCTGTTTGTGTGTGTTTCATCCAGCCAGCAGCACATGTACGTGTGTTTTGTGTCTTTGAAGAGCCGAACAGAAGAAGTGAGGCTTCAGTAAAGTTCCTCTCATTGAAGCATTTCCATCAACTGCTTAAATGATACATTCAAGTCATAGACTGTGTGATAAATGGACGTAGTCTCTGTGACGTCCCCCATTTGTTTCTGAAGTGCTGGTCTGAAGCATAGACTGTATAAAATATGGACGTAGTATCCGTGACGTCACCCATCTGTTCCTGAGAGCTGTTTTGAAGCAAATCGACGGCGGCAGCCATATTGGTAATGCGGAACTCAACTAGGCAGAGTGTGACGTAGTGTGAGCCTCTTAGCCAATGGCTGTGTGTTCCCGACCGGGAGTCACGTCAGTCATGTCCTTATTTGGGCAAAACTCATAATCTTAATATCTTCTTAACCGTCACGTTAGAAAAAAATTCACCCCCCGTACAGTGTGTGACATTAGAGAGATTAGCGTTGTAGGGCCAAGCCGTTTTTTGAACCAGGCTGTAAACATGTTTATTAATGCTGCAAAGATCGTCTTTTTCCCATTCATATCTATGTGGTTTCCGGTGTTTCTGCAGCCAGCCTCAAGAGGATTTTCGATGTATTGCAGTTTATATCACTTCCGCATTGGCTTCATCGTTTGAGACCGGAGTTTGCCGCTTGGTCTGAAGCTGATCGTCTGCAGGCGCCATTCTGGAAATGCTGAACTTGACCTAACTTGACCTTTGCTAACAGCTACAATGTTCCCTCCTGTCAATCAAGTCAGCAATGCCCTTATTTGGGCAAAACTTGCAATCTTAATATCTTCATCTTAACTGTCGTGTTGTGAAAAATTCCCCCGTACAGTGTGTGCCGATGGAGAAATGTAGCTATTCAGAGTACACTCGTTTTTTAAACCAGGCTGTAAACATGTTTATTTCTGCTGTAAAGATCGGCTTCTTTGAATGGGTGTGTATGTGGTTTCCGTTAATTCTGGAGCCAGCCTCTAGTGGACACTCGATGAACTGCAGTTTTTAACACTTCCGCAATGGTTTAATTTCTTGCTGCTGTAGGTCAGAACAAGAAGTGTCTTGAAACACAAAGGATGTGGGTCAGATAGTGGGCTGTTGTTGGCAATCAAGGAGCATCAGAGGCTCGGTTTATTATGGGAACTGCTTTAATCGTAGGTCTTGGTTTTGTAACTGGGTCCATCAGACTGGACTAGACTTAGCAGGTCATATCTTTTACGTTGGACTTGGCTACGACTGACTCTTTGACCTGAACTTACACCAAGTGCTCAAAGCCTGACTGACTGGTCACAGCTGCAACCAGTCCACGTTCAGGTGAACATTCACAAAGTGTTGAGTGTTCCCAAGTAACACATTTCCATCTACGCTCTGTCCCTTTAAAAATATCTGCAGGAGAGATGAAAAATACAACCCAGAGGATTGAAATACAGATATGGAAAATGTAGCTCATAGAGTTGTATGCAGACTATAAAAGCGTTCCCACAGCGACCTCCGTTTCCCTGTGGAAATAGAGGTCTGTAACCAAAACCGTCATTATAAAGCAGCATGACCATGGACTTGGAGAGAGTTCCCTCGCTCTCACTGAACGGCGTTGAAAGCTCTGAGATGACAGCCTCATTGAGCCGACATAAACCTGAGAGTGATCAGCTCCTGCAGAGCGGGGACAGCGCCCTGTTTCTCTCACACACACGCTGCAGGTCTGGGAAAGAGCTCTGATTCATTCCAACGGGACAAAACCAATCCTCAAATCAGCTCGCTGTCTGAGTAGAGTACGATCATGGATTACTCTCTCTCATCGTAACACACTTTCAATAATCGACCTGGAAACAAGTCTCACTGCCGTCACCTGTTTCTCTGTGACTGTTGTTTTTATGTTTTTATATCACCTTGAATAGACCGATGAGTCTGGCTTTACAGACTCCCACCTGCTCCTTCAAGGTGTACAAGTTCCATCCGTGTGTGACACGAAAGATGTTTCTCGACCGAAGGAACTTTACCCCTGAACTACGTGCGTTTTGACCTGAGGAACCAGGGTCTAAATTTAGTTCAGGGGTAGATAATCTCCCCCATAAAAAGCCTGTACTTGCGAATGCAAACTAGTTTAGTTTTTGTTAAGATTCAAAATATCTTCATCAGATATTTAATGATCGTCTAAAGACGTTTATGAGGGATGCATCCGGCTGAAAGTCTCCAGTTAACAGGGTCGCTGTTTAAACCAGAACACCGACCGATCTCTGCCACGGCTTTTTGAGTTCAAAAGGATTTTAAAGCCGTGTTGAAACGTCTTTGCTACTTGTGCTTATCTCCTCTCACGTGTTGATTCAGTGAATCCATCTGTGATGAAATATAGCACCACCTAAAACAGCACCAGCTGAGTCTCTTCATGCTAACAGGCTGTTGTGTTGCTCATAATGATACCTGCCTGTCCGTCTGCTTCTATAGTGTCATCTGTGACTTCGTCTTTGTTTTACTGCCCTCTACTGGTCTGGTGGTGTAGTGCATTTATTTTTTTTACCCTCAACACTCACTGGCCTGATTTGAACAATATACCCAGGACTTCAGCCCACGGTAGAAACACAGATCACAACGGGGGCACAGGAACCTTTTAGTTCAGGGTAAAGTAGTTCTGGGGGCTAAAGGACTCTGAAACTCTTGGTCGAGATGCACCTAAACAGGGCTGAAGTCTGACCCGTGCACAGGGCTTAACTTTAGGTCAGACTCTTTAAGTCCACGTGAGGTTAAAGCCAGGGTAACATCCAGCTGGTGTATCATTGAGGTGGACTTGCAGATACTGTTGCTCTTGCATTGCTGTGGACACTACTAAAATGTAGCAGTGCAGAGATACCACTGACAAAATGCAGAATCCACGAGCTGTTTTGAAGTGTCTCCTCAATGAGTGTGATTTATGATAACCACAGTGATCTGCAATGACTCTGCTGTAACGACCGAGTAATGCTGAGTGTGTCAACAATACAGATATTTCACATCTGATTACATTCTTGTTTTGTTCTGTGAGGGTTTGGATTTCACGCTTCATTCTTCTGCGTCTCAGATAAATCAGTCGTTGCATCACTCTGAGGATCTTCAGCGAGCGGTCGAGTGGTGAAAAGTGAACTGAAGTTATTCAAAGTTTGAGTTATAGGTGGAAGAATTCTCGAGACAGACAGATTGAAAAATATACAGGCTGACCTCTGTAGCACAGCATTCCAGCGTGCTATTTATAGTGAGTACGCTGGTTTAATTTAGGGCTCAGAAAGTAGAACACTGCAGCAGGAAGAGAGAGAGAGCAACAGAGAGAGAGAGCTGTATTGTAAAGCAGTCATGAAGTGGACTGCATCCATACATCTGGTGATTCATGAAGCGTACGCTGTGCTGGTTGAGGAGTGTGCAGGTTCATCTTCTGTGAGACGCTGTAATATGTTTCTGATTGTGCAAACAAAGACGACACACTGATGTAGACAGATACAGGAACGTTAAAGCTGGTATGTGCTGTGCTGTGCTCCCTGCATCTCTGTCTCCGTTTGACCCCCGCTGCCCCGCATCAGGAGTCAGGCTGCTGATATCTGGAGTGTTGCACGACTTTATCGTCCAGTCATCAGGGTCTGCAAAAAAGCAGCCTCATGACATTCATTAGATGCTCAAATTGTTGAAAAGAAGTGGTGCTAGTGTTGCTCAAAACTTAAATATGAGGAGATTAAATTTTAGATTTAATAATAGTTATAATAATAATAAAAATAACTTAATTTATATGGCACTTTTAAAAACAAATGTTCACACAGTGCTTTGACAGACAAAGAACGGCAGGACATGAATGATAAAATAAACCTTTACTAGAAATGAAACAGAATAAAGTGGTCAGACAGTAGACCAATAAATCATTGTTAAAGAGGTTTAATGAAAGAAATGAGTAAATAAATAAATATATGAATAAAAACAAATAAATAAGTAAATAAATACAAATAAATAAATAAATGAGTAAATAGATAAATAGATACATACAAATAAAAATGACTAAGTAAGTAAATAAAAATAAATAGATTAAAATGAGTAAATAAATAAATATATAAATAAAATAAAATAAATAAGTTAATACAAATAAATAGATAAATCAATGAGTAAATAGATAAATAAATAAGTAAATAAAGGCATTAAAGTAGGCAATAAAAGGTTTTAAGAAGACAACATCACATTGGAGAAAATACTATATTAAAATAATACATGAAAAAATGTACCACAAAATAATAGATAATCAAATTAAATTAAAAATAATTGATAAGTTATATAAAAAAAATAATAATATAAATAAATAAAAATAAAAAGTGTGTAAAAGGATGAAGTCACATAAAAGCCAGTCTGAAAATGTGAGTCTTAAGAACAGATTTAAAAGATGTCACTGACTCTGCCAGCCTAATATTCTCATCCTCTTCATTTCAAAATGATTGACAGCATTTTATTTTATTTGCTTGTCAATTTTACTACAGAAGAGACTTGATGCTGAAAACAAAGAGCATGTTTGGGTGCAGGATTTGGTCAAAGTTAGTTAGAAAACATCAACATATTGTCTCAAATCCCCATCTGTTGCATCTTTATGTCTGTCAGATATCAAGTGCCCAGACTGCAGCATGTATTTCAAGAGATAGATGTAACTGGAACTCGATGAATGCTTTCTTTAAATGTTCAGTAAATCTGTTTTCAGCTGAGTGATGAATGAAACGAACTGTTGATATTTACCTTATATTGCTTATTGTGTAGCCGAGCTCACCACTCACTTCCTCTGTGTGTCAGGAAGTGCCTATTCTCACTTCTCTACAGGACAAAGAAGTTTATTTTAGTCAACAACAACACCTACTCTGTGTCACCCGTCATGCAGTGAATGAACACAGACAGACGCCTGACCTCATCCACTTTTACACCGTTGTTATGCTAATGTTGAAATGCCAGTGTTGTGATTACTGCTTGAGAATAAAATGACCTCACAAACACATAAAACGGACAAACATCACTTCAGGCAGGGCGGGGTCTGGCTCTCTGCTTCATGCTGACAGAATGGAGGAACTATTTTCTGTTCACACATAACTCACATGTGCTGCAGCACCTTGAGGACTCAACCAAACGACCTCTATTAAACCGTGAACACACACGCACGCACGCACGCACGCACGCACGCACGCACGCACACACACACACACACACACACACACACACACACACAGCTTCCTCTTGTCCTCAGTCTCCTTCACTTTCAGCTTCTCATCTTGTCTCAAAGTTTTTCTTGGTCGCTGCATCCTCTGCTCTGCTCTTAAAGTACACTCTGTTGTTCTGTCCCATCACTACATGATGACGGGACGTTCACAGAGCCTCTTGTGATAACCGGGATCAGAGTGACCCGTAGTATCTATCTGTGTTGATATGTTTGTAGTTCACTATCGATTTGTTCCAGTTGCACAACAGAGAGCGTGCAGTTCTTTCATGAACACTGCTCCTGTGTTTGGAGAGTCTTTCTCAGATTCGGTCTGAAAATACTTCACAACAAAGCAGCTCATTTGATGTCTTTATGGTTTGTACTCTCTGGATTGCTCTTGTATAACTAGTTAGACTTCCTTTAAACTCTCTAAACTCTCTGGGAGCTTTTAAGGGACGATGGCTCAATTCTTGGATAAATCAGGCGAGAGGAATGACAGCTTCTCTGTAGTAATCCTGAGCAGGGCCTTGAACACACCCTCTCTCCCCTCAAGCCACAACTCATGAAGGGGAGACTCCTCTGACAACAGATCAGACTGCGGTTGCATGTAAATCTGTGTTGCATGTCTAACTTGATGAACAGAAACATCACATGAGGAACAAAACAAACAACAAAATAAACCTTTAAAGGCACAATGAGGAGTTTTTCACCAGCTGAGAAATAGACTGAAACCAACACTGATGCCTCTTTATGACCTTCAAAAGCAAACAAAACCATAAACAACAACACTGATACCTTCTCTGTTGTCATTTTTAATGCTTTAAACCACTCAGAGGGGGTAGGTGTCAGACCAAGAAACATCCTTTTCGGCTGTTTTCATGGCAAATAATCACATTGAGTGATAAATCTGGCTGTTAAAAGACAACAGTATTTGTTGAAAACACTACTTTTGCATGTTCAGAACAAGAAATAAGAAGTATCACTTTGTCCACAATGGGGAGCCAAAATTGATATAAATCAAAAGTTCCTCACAGCAGCTTTAACAGACAGAGAGGAGTGAAGAAATGATAACAATGATTTAAAAGAATAAAAGCAAATTAAACAGAATGAAGTGTTGAGACAGTAGACCAATAAGTCATTGTTAAAGAGGTTTTTCAAAAAATAAAAAAATAGAAAATAAATGATAAATGATAAAAAGTGATAAATAAAAATAAAAATAATTAAAAAAATGAATAAAAAAATAAAATGACAAAATAAAAAGTAGGAAAATAATAATAATAAATACATACATAAATAAATAAATAAATGAATTAATAAATTCATTTAAAAAAATGAATAAATAAGTAGGTAGATAAATAATTATAAATGAATAAGTAAATAAAAGCATTAAACACAACAGCCAACCCCTCCAACATGCATTTCTATATCAAGTCCACTCACCTTGTAAGTTATGAACACCAAATTAAAGTTCTACTGTGGATCAACTATTGAACTGAGCTTGTGATTCAGACTTATATAAGACTCAGGGTTCATTTCTTATTATTTGTGATGATCATGTTCAGTCATATTTCAGTATAAAGGCTCCTTTTTCTACTTTGATCCTGTTGACTCTTTGAGATGTTTGTTATTGCATAACACACACACACAAAACACTTCCTGTGTTAGATTCCAAATCTGACATTTGAGTGGTCTTCTCCGACAAAGCTCTTCTTGTGAGACAGTTGCAGGAACACGTCGGAGCGAGATAGATTTCTATGAGTGTGATCTGAAGATTGATGTGGTTTGTGTCTCTTCCAGGATGAGGTGGACTGTCAGAATCCGGTTTTGAGAGAGAATCATCAGCTCTATGAAGAAGTGAAGAACTGGCTGAAAGACCAGAAGGTGCAGGAGATTTTTATGCAAGGTAAGCTTTCGTTTATTACTCTCTCTGTATTATCACACACCGTCAAAGTTGTTGCATTCAAAAACAGCTCGACTGACCTGTGCTCTGTCCTCTGTCTCTTTCAGGTCCCTATTCATTGAATGGCTACCGCGTGCGAGTGTACAGACAAGACTCAGCCACCCAGTGGTTCACTGGAATCATTACACACCACGACCTCTTCAGTCGAAACATGGTCGTTATGAATGACCAGGTACACCCTCACTCACTCACTCACTCACTCACACACACACACACACACACACACACACACACACACACACACACACACACACACACACACACACACACACACACACACACACACACACACACACACACACACACTTCTAAGTGTTCAGTGCATGTCAAGTTTATATGATTGTCTAACCTGAAGTAGTTTGATGCACAAGGGGAGAATGAGAGGGCAGATATAAATGTGTGATTATGAGGTAAGTGAGTTTGCAGTCCCATCTTACAGACAGGACTCAGTCTGATCTCATCTTAATCCACCATGAGCAGAGCACTTTGCAGCATTTAGCAAGTTACAGTGGCAAGGACAAACTTCCTTTAACAGGCAGAAACCTCCAGCAGGACCAGACTCATGTTAGACACACATCTGCTGAGACCGTGTTGGAGAGAGGGATAGAGGGAGATGAAGAGAGAGAGATGATAGTGGTGAGACGGATAGTAGTAGTTGTAGCAGCTGGAGTCTGGCACGTCCACAGCAGCAGAGATCCAGAGGAACCAACGAGACAAGGGAGCTCAGGGACTCCAGAAAGGTCTATGGTTAGTAACTTTAATGGGACAGGAAGAGTTAAAGGAAGAGACAGGCAGAGAGAGGAGAGAGAGGGAAAGACAGGATCCAAGTGTGTCAGTCTAAGCCTATAGCAGCATATCTAAGAGCTGGTCCAAGCCTGATCCAGCTCTAACTATAAGCTTCATCAAAAAGGAAAGTTTGAAGCCTAATCTTAAAAGTAGAGAGGGTGTCTGCCTCCTGGACCCTGACTGGTAGATGATTCTAAAGGAGAGGGGTCTGATAACTGAAGGTTCTACCTCCCATACTACTTTTAGAGACTTTAGGTACGATGAGCAGGCCTGCATGTTGGGAGCTTAGTGTTCTAGAGGAGTAATAGGGCACTATGAGCTCTTTAAGATACGAAGGTGTCTGATCATTAAGAGCTTTGTTTAAATTCTAGTCTAGATTTTATGGGGATGCCGTGTAGAGAAGCTAACACTGGAGAGATGTGCTCTCTCTTCCTAGTTCTAGTCAGTACTGGAGCTGCAGTGTTTTGGACCAGCTGAAGAGTCTTGAGAGACTTATTAGGGCAGCCTGATAAAAGGGAGTTACAGTATCTAAAGACTTTTTTGTAATCTTTGGAAACAAATAATGAAATGATTGGATCCCATGAGTCCAGATAGAGTACGACATCACAGAGACTTTTTACTAATTGCACCTCTCCGACACAACCAACCAAAGTAGTTTTCTGAGCTAACATAGACGTACACAATGTCACAGTGTTGGAAAAATTGTGTTCCTCATTTTTAGTTTGTGAGAAAATTATATTCTGAGGGATGTTGCATGCTCTGTCCTAATCTTGTGGTGAATTTATATACATGTTCTTCCAAAAGAAATACAGAATGAAGTCAAACTCATGTTGATGCAATAAGTAGTGACAGTTGAGAACCAGGTGATTTGGTCTCAAATGAGTCTGGTGTTTGTTTCAGGTGCTAGAGCCTCAGAACGTGGATCCGTCTATGATCCAGATGACCTTTTTGGATGATGTGGTCCATTCCCTGCTAAAAGGAGAAAACATCGGCATCACTTCCAGACGGAGGTCCAGATCCAGCCAAAACAACAACACTGCCCACGTGAGTCACAGTTAGGACTTCATATCATCATATGAAAGAATAATAACATATTTAAGTTTATGTGTTATATGCTTAAAATGAAGAAATGAGGAATGGTGTGATGGAAATGTTTGCATGATATAAATGTACTGCAGCTTCTCTACAGTCAGCTACAGAAGCATTTACAACTCGGCATGTTTTAAAACCGCCCATACGGCTTAAGATCCATACAGTGGGAACAAATCGTGCATGTGATGTCACTCTGTCATCACGCACCATCTGTCTCTGCTAAGACAACCAACCTAAATACTGCGACCGCCATGATTTAAAACATGAACATGATGGAAGCTGAGGATCAAATGTGAAACATGTTTTGAGGCTGGATGAGATGGATGCACTGTGGACAGAATCCAGAACGAGACGGGGCATGGCTGCAGTTAAAGGGTTAATGTGTGAATATTGAGTAGCCTAACTACAGCTGCTTACCCTGCAGGCCAAAGACGTTTACCAGTATGAGTTAATACACATGTGTAACGCTTTGATTACTTCTGGAGCTCCGGCATGCTGTGAAAGCTCCCCTCCCTCCTCTGCAGCATTGTTTAGTTTATAAAGAAAGCTGACAAAGTGACTGGTCTACTCTCAGCTCTATCGTGAGATGTCCGTCTGAAACGGGTCATTGATCGGTCTGTAATTGTCGTCAGATGTCAGGACACTGTAGCTGTGCTTTGCCTCTTGGCCTTTTTGAGTCTGATCTGCATTGATAAACCTTCTGAGATCTAGCATCATGCTAAATCCCAAACCAGGAACTTTTAAAAAACAGATTGAGCCTCTTTGTTTCTCTGAAATCAGACACTAACATGAGTTCTGTCTCCTGACTGTTTGAGCGGTGTCTGCTGTCTCATCTGTCTGCTCGCTCTCTGTTAATTAATGGAGATGTCTGCAGCCCAGAACATGTTCCTCTGTGCTGTTTGAACTTTACACCCACAGACACAGCACCGCGTTGAGCTGGTCACCAGTCAGCTTCTTTCATGTGACGCCCTTCAAATACACATTTTTGTGATCTTTGTTGAGGCACATATGAAGTAAAGTCTTTGGTGGATCAGTCAGTGATTTGTGGTTGTTAACAGAATCTCTTCTTGTCCCACATTTCTTTAATTTTTCTCATACTTTCTCTTGTTGTTGTTTTTTTGTCACATTAAAGATGGCGGGAGGGAGACCCAGCGGGACCACTGGCAACACTCAGGTAAGACAAACCCCCCCCCACCCCTCACCAATCCCCTCAACACTCAACCCTCCACAATGCACTCTAAATAAAGGTCTAATTGAGTACAGAATCATAGTCGACAGGCTGGTTTAGTCTGCAACAGGCTGCAGGGTGATCTCTAAAAAATAGAAGAACAGAGTTTATGTTGTCTTACGGCTTCAAAAAGAGAGGTACAGAGGTTGTTACAGGTTTACATGATCTTACCTCTACTAAAAGGTCTGTCCAGGTAGGGATCCTTTCCAAAGACTTATAAGACACCTGTGAAACCTTCACAGGAGAACTGTAAAGCAGTGTGAGGTACTTCAAGCTCTCTTTAAGTCGTAAGAGAGGATCCAAAGACTTTTTCTCTAAAGTGAACAAATATTTGGAATTTGAAACTTTTTGCGCCAATTTAAAGAAATATTTTGAGAATCAAAAATCCAAGTCCTATGAATAGTAAAACAACAGGTACATAAAGGTTGTTTGTGCAGAAACCTGGAGATAAAATGTGGAAATGAAGAATATTTATTTTAAGAGTTATCCAGGTTAGAAATCCTGCCTGCACTGCCATCTAGTGGTTGCCTCTCCCTTTACCACACAGCGTGCAGTGCAGAGATGTTCACAATGTAAGAAATGCTTCATCACAGTTTGGGACACAAGCACACAGACCACACCGGCAGAAGTGAGCAGACCACTGAGGTCAGGGCAGCAGTGATTCCAGAGCTCTGTGGACTCGCTGAAGTCCAGTTAGTCATCTATGGCAGGGGTTCCCAAAGTGTGGGTCAGGACCCCCTGGGGGATCGCGAGACACAAATGGGGGGGTCGTGAGATGTCTTCAAGAATGTTTGATCTAAAAATAGTATATTTTACCCATTATAGTAAAAAATATCGACACATATACTCGCTAACCTTGAAATAAAACCTTGAAAATAGAAAATGTAATGAGTTTTCTGCTTTTCTTTTTGTCAGATGACTCCTAAGTTTAGGGTTAGTGATTAGTTAATTATCAAAAGCATCAGTAGCAGCAGGTTAATTCATAAAGGCACAGGAAACACAGACACATGCTCATATAGGTAGGGTCATTATCTGCAGAGCAGCTAAATGAAGCCACATTAAATCACTTTGAGGGACAGTGGGGGTCACAAGTCTTTGGCATCTATATTTTTTGGGGGTCGCGGGCTGAAAAGTTTGAGAACCCCTGCTTTAAGGAACGGTGGCCTCTCTGCTGTGTGCCGGTTCTGTAGGTCGAAGTTAGCGTGCCAGTGTGAACACCATATGGTCAAATCTCTTTGGAGTGCGAGATCAGACTCCGAGTGTGGAGTCTGATTACAAAGAGTGAGAGTGCTGCTCCACCAGCCCTCATTGATGAGCTAATCTCACTGTAGCAGACCGTCTGGGCTTTTAGGAACCGCCCATGACATTTAACCGTCCAGTCGCCCGCCGTTTTCTGTCATTCCTATTTGGAGAGCAGCCAAAGCCACAGTTTCTCATTTAACAGGCCCCCCTACAAGGTGGTAACAAATATGTTGATCATGTTTGAAGAAGACTGGTGTGTCCCAGACAGGGTCAGGAACACAGAACAGCAATTAAACAGAGTGGCACGTCGACCTTGTATGAGCAAGATGCTGAAAAGGCTCCATCATAACTCTGCATACGTCATCCTGTACGTCTAGTTGGGGGACGGGCCAACTCGTGAAACCTCACATTATTTGTCTTTCACAAGGTCAGCAGCTACATGACATGACCAACCACACACCTACTGCTGTTGGGGACTTCTAGTTATGACAGAGGCAATGATGAACTGCACATACCAAGCTGATTGTCTTAACGTGGCTTAGGAAGGTGTTTCTGACTTGATTTAGAAATGACTTATGATTACATACGTATGCAAAGAACTAGATCAAAAAAGGTCAGTCTGCCTTGTCTTTGAAATCCTGCTGAGCGAGTGTTTGTTTCATTGCTGCACAGGTGATGGCACCTTTTGATTTTCACACAGCTACTGCCTCCTAACCTCACTCAGCTCAGACTAGAGCATTGAAAAGGGATTATATGAGAGCAAAATTAGACTTACAACTCGGTACATTCCTTTAGAGGGGTCCAACAAAACAGAAACTACTGTTCATATTAGCTTCATATGTCTACTTACCTCATGTGTGAGAGGATAACCCTCACAGACATGATAATAATACTTTATTTGCATTTGCTTTAATACAGCAAAAAACATTTTTTTATAAAGGTGTGTCTTGAGTAGTGAAAAAAAGGGACTGAGTCTGCAGAAGTCTGATCACCTCTGGCAGACTGTTCCAAAGTCTTGGGGCGCTGACCACTAAAGCTGGTTTTCACTCCAGAGTAACAAGCAGTAATCTCAGTAGTAAACGTTCTAGTAATGCCCAGCTCATCGCAGACAGAAAACCCTCTGAGTGTTTGAGAACAATTTGAATATTTGATTTAAAAAAAAGAAAGAACAGCTGCTGACGAGGCCAAGTAAATGAATCATCCACGCATGTTCTCTGCAGCGTGCATGACAACAGAAGAATATCATGAATTCTTGGATTTAACTCTAAAAACAATGAATCAGGGGTTTCATTTCTCACTGTTACATCCACATTTCCATTAATATGGGTCTAAAAGATATTAGAAAATGTATAGAATAAAAAACTGAGTAGTCTTCATATTTAATATTTGGTCTAAAATTATTTACCTGTCTGAAAACTAGGGATGTAAATTTCAAGTACTTTCCGTGATCGATCTTTGGAAATGTTAACGATCAATTATCGATTAATCATTTAAAAAAAACTTAAACGTTTTCCGTCAAAAATAATGCCAAATGTGTTTTTTTCCCCTGAATCAAATGTTCCTTCACGACACAATGTATATAACTGACAGTATTGAATATCTATGGATCGTATTGAGGTGTTCAAAATGTTAAACACGCTGAATATCAACATGTGGAGCAGGCTCATGATCTCTGCAGACATACAGTCATTAAAGTGAAGGCTCAGACTTCAACAAGGGAACTGAACAGAAACATATTTCAGACTCACAGTGTCCAGTTTTCTGTCTACTTGTTCTTATTGAGAAAAATAAGCATGTGTACATGGTCAGGTGTCAGCAGGGAGCACAACTGGGTCACAATCAGTCCGGCGGTGGAGAAAAAAAGTGCTTTTGGATACCTGTCACTCAGCAGCAGCCCCCAGCTGAGCGTCAGTCAGCTGATTCACATTGAAACATGCTTTAAACGTAAAACGCCTCCCTGATAGCTGAGAGAAATGAGACCACAGCAGCAGAAAAAGAGCTCTTTGTGAATACTTAAAATATAAATACATAACTTAGCCCTGACGTAGCTGATTTCATGTAAACTTTTATCAAAGATCTAAATGTCCCTCTGGGAGGGGGATCTTATGCACCAAATCCAAAAGATTGTCACTGATAGTCATGAGCATCAGTGAGTGGTTCATGCTGTAAAACAGTAGCCTGACATCGACAGCTCATATTCATGTTCAGGGTGATATTACAGAGCACAGTTCAGACACAAGATAACTTTGAGTAAGATGAACTGTTCCAAAAATGACTGATTGATAATAAAAGGTGCTACTACACTGATTTTACTTTGACCTTAAAGGTTGTGCTGTCATCAAACTATGAATAGAAACAGTTTGAAACACAGCTTTTGGATTGGACTTGATGAAGCATGCATCACAATGTGATGATATTAAAAAGAGGAACACTTTTCTGTGTTAAAGGAAAGAGATTTTAAGTCCTGTAGATCAGGGCAAGATTAAAATACTCAAATGAATCCCCAAACTTCATGATACCTGAATGATTTAAAAAACAGCTGATGATTACTGAGGACTGACAACACATACACAACCAATCAAAAGTTTGGACACACCTTCTCATTCAATGTTTTTTATTTATTTTAATTGTTTTCAACATTGTAGATTAATACTGAAGACATCAAAACTATGAAATAATCTGGTTTTGCCATAATCTGGATTACAACAGTAGTTAAATACTACATGTACTAACCCTACCTCTGAACAACACAACTGATGGTCTCAAACACATTAAGAAGGCAAGTCATTCTACAAATGAACTCTTGACAAGGCTCATGTTAATTAGAAACCATTCCAGGAGACCACTTCATGAAGCAGACTGAGAGAATACTAAGAGTGTGCAAAGCTGTCATGAAGGAAAAAGGGGGCTACTTTACAGAATCTAAAATATAAAACAGATTCTGCTTTGTTTAACACTTTTTTGTTCATTCAATAAGTCCATATATATATATATATATGTT
This sequence comes from Notolabrus celidotus, assembly GCF_009762535.1. Classification (NCBI taxonomy): domain Eukaryota; kingdom Metazoa; phylum Chordata; class Actinopteri; order Labriformes; family Labridae; genus Notolabrus; species Notolabrus celidotus. The sequence goes on from NC_048289.1 coordinate 4,424,066, forward strand.
CTTTCATAGTGTTGATGTCTTCAGTATTAATCTACAGTGTTTACAATAATTAAAATAAATACAAACCCTTGAATGAGAAGGTGTTTACAAACTTTTGACTGGTAGTGTAGGTGTTGTTTGCAGCCTTTCTTTCTGCACTGTTGGATAAGACAGCATTACTTTGAGATCAGCAGAATAAATGAGCTGACAACTTGTGGAAGTTTAAATCAAATGAAAAACTGCTCTGACTGAGAGATGCACCACGTCCCCGTCATTCCCTCCATCTTTGAAATCTCAAAGTGTTTTAACATTCACAGCAGCATCTGTGTGTGAGCTAACGTTTGACTTTATTTATTCTTACAGAGTCATTACACACGAGCCCAAGCCAACAGTCCCCGCCCAATAATGACATCATCAGGCCCCAACCCGAAAGGCTCCCAGGGGACCCTGGCCTCCCAACAGCAGAGCCAATCACAGCAAAGCCAGCAAACTGCCAGCCAATCCCACAACTCCCCCAGCGGCAGCGGGCGGGAGCTGAGAGAACAGCGCAGCTCTCGCTCCTCCAGGAGGAAAGGATCAGATAGCAGTGTTCCAGAGGAGGACAAGGACAGGAAAGAGGAGACCACAGGGAGAGGTGAGGACACAAGAGCTGCCATCAAAAACATCCACATTTATATCCTTCTTCACATCATAGAGCCTCCAGAATACAACCAAACCGTCTCCATCAGCATATTAAAGATTCAGATGTAGCTCTGTCTGTGAAATGTGCTGTTTCTAATGATTAAGCTGTTTCTTTAGAACAAACCTTTTTAATGATACCATGAACATCACCTCTGTCAGAACAGGTCCTCTGTGTCTGTTAGCTGCTCCTGTCATCAATATGATCAATCACGTTTCAGCTATGTTAATTCTGACTCCTCTGTTCCTACTTTTCATTCCAGCAGACTCAAAGTCGAAGGCCAAGCAGGCCGTGAACAAACGCAGGAAGGGCGAGGAAGACGAGAAGAAGGCAGGTCTTAAAAGGCTGAAGACTGACATGACCTCCGACCTGTCCGAGAGCAGCGACTCCGAAAACCCCCACAACAAGAGGGCTGTCCACTCCTCGTGCTCTTCTTCCTCATCCTCCTCATCATCATCATCTTCCTCTTCCTCCTCCTCTTCGTCAGAGCCCAACTCTGAGAACGAGCTCAAGACTCGCAGCTCTGACGTCAAACCAAGCAGTGTTACCAGAAAGGAGGAAGAGGAGAAGCCACCGAAGCAGAGCCCCAAAATGAATGATTCCTCCTCCCTGATTGGCCGTCTATCCCCGTGGGCGGAGCTTCAGGTAGCAGAGGACAGCAAGAAGGGCGTTGTTAAGGAATCAGGCAAATTGATATCAAAGGAGGAGGAGGAGCTGGTCGCAGTTACACAGATCACGCAGGCTCCTCGACAGCCGACGCCTGTGATAACTGAGGGCAGCGTTATAGAGAGCAGCAAGAACACTGTGAAAGGTAAAGACCCACGGCACCTGTCACTCATCACTCATCACAGAACCACCACAAGGGTTTGACTTCTTACTGTTTAATGTTTGTTTCCAGGGTCATCCCGATCCCAGACGCCGTCGCTGTCCAATCTCCACAGCGGGGCTGTGATCGACATCACGGATGACGCTCAGGCAACGGTACACCAGGAGAGTTCAGAGGCGGTGTCAGCGCTGCTCGCCTCCGAGAAGGCTGAGTCCACATCCCTATCACCTTACCTCCCCCTCAACCCCTCTCCCGTCTCCTCGCCTCCTGTCCCTCCTTCTCCCTGTCCATCAGAAGGAGGCCGCAGGACAGATATCGAGCCTCCCATGCAGCAGCCGCAGCAGCAAGGCGTTATCGGAGGGGGCATGACAGCAGCGAGGAGCATAAGCAGCAAGATTGAGTTTGCACCCTCGGAGGTCATCAGGTCAGAACAGAAGGCTTCATGCTTTTATATGTAGTTCTTGCAGCCTGGTTCTCACAATACTGCCATACAAAGGCAAAGTGCATTAACTAAACATTCAGTCAAAATTGAGTTATGACTAGAATTGTTCTTTGTGACATCTGTTTGATCATCTGAGAAAGTTTCCTAGTTCAACTGTGTTCTGTTTCAGAAAAAAATAGATGTCAAATTTGCAGTAACTACAAAATTCAGACAGAACAATTAATTCAGGAAAAGACATCGCATGAATGCATTCACACTGATCTACCTAAATCATATTTGTCTGGCAAGTCCAAAAACTTTAAAGCCATTTTTCCTCAGTTTCCCTGTTTGTGTAGTTACTGCACTTTGCCTTTGTAGGACAGAATAGATCTCTGCTCTGAAAAATGTGTTTATTTATCATCATCCTGCTGAAATCAATCTATTAAACCTATCATGTGTAACTCTTCATGCTGGAACAAGCTAAGATCATGTGTTTCTATGTTCTTGATGTTTTTAAATTCCATTGCATGTGATTATGTTATTTTCAGGTTTAAGTGATGCATTTCTTACTTCCTGTGATCTGATTATTGATCAGATGTGACACATTATTTCATATTATGACTTAGTTTTAGTTTTCTTCATCAAACAACAATAATAAAAGTAAACAAAGATGATGTTTTGGTAAAACTCATGTTCTCCATCCTTCTTCTTTTCAGGCCTGTCACGTCGATAGCAGAGAATGTTGTTCTGGTAGAGAAGGAGAAACCTACACCCCCTCATCCTCATCTTCATCTTCATCAACAGCAGCAGCAGCATCAGCAACACACACAACAACAGCAACAGCAACAACACTACCCATCTGTTCACCCCAGCATTAAGAGCCCGTCTCTGTCTGAGGAGACGAGAAAACGCCATCAGCAGCAGCAGCAGCAGCAGCAGCAGCAGCAGCAGCAGCAGCAACAGCAGCAGCAGCAGCCCCCACCCCCCCTCAGGATGAACACAGTCCTTCCCCCTGAAATGTCCAAATCCAGAATGAGCCCCAACCCCAGCCCGGCTCAGCTTGACTCTTTAAAACAGAAACACCCCCACCCTAACAACTCTCAATGCCATCTCTTCCCTAACACAAACCCATCTGACCTTCTCAAGGCTAAGCCCCACCCGGGCCTGCTGGACATCTCCAAACCCAAACCCAACACCTCCCCCGAGGTGTCAAAACATAAAATACCGAGGTATTCTGACACGTCTCCTCCCCCGTCAGGAAATTTGTCCACTAAAATAGAATTAATAGAACCTCCCCGGTCTGGTTTTAAGCCGGTGCCGATGCGGTTGGACTCTGGGATCACGAGCAGTAGCACCAAGAGCCCCCTGATCATCGACAAGAACGAGACCTTCACTGTTTACAGGGACCCAGCACTGGTCCGCTCAGACGCAGAGAACTCTGCCTCTGCCAACCACGTGGCAGCCTATCTCCACCCCCATCTGCACACCCTCCATTCCCCGTCTCCTCACTCCCCTTGCCTCACCCCTGCATCTCACCCCCACGCTGCCTCCCACCTCCTCGCCCCGCCCCACACCTCAGCCCTACCTCACCCTCACCTGTTACCGCCTGGAGTGCTCCCGGCCATGCCTCCTCCTGCAGCGTCTCTCCTCGGAGGACACCCTCGGCTGGACTCCCCCAGCAGTTTAGGTCATCTCGCTCTGCCTCACCCAGCAGCCGCACACCAGCAGCAGTTCTTACAGGTCTGACTCCAGAGACAAACTTTTAAATCCACATGAGTGTTTGACTGTTGAATCATCACTGAAAATAAACACTTTGTTTTCAGGGTCAGGGACACCCGTCACCAGCTCTACTGGCCCAGGCTCACGGTGGGGCAGCTGGACTGGGCCTGTATCCCATTCTCTGGCAGTACCCCAATGGGACACCAGCCTCCTACCCCCCTGGACTCAACCTGCCCCCTTCAGCCAAGTGGGTCCACCCTGAAAATCCTGTCTCCGTGAATTCTGAGGTCTCTCTCAGGAGGGTAGGTCAACACATACTGTCCTGATGTGTGTTTGTGTGAGGGTTGAATGAATTGTGTATGTGTGAAACTTGGCTGAGTGTTGTGTTGATGTATTGGAACAAGGAGACATGTGGAGGATGGATGGAGAACGTTGGTTTTGGCAGCCGGGGACTAGAAGCAGGGGAGACGTGGAGAGAGTGAGGCATGAGGTCAACTTAAAGGAAAACTCCACCTCTCAGAATCCTCCAGTCTTTTTTGAAGGATGTTGTTTTCAGAGTTTTCCTCTTATAGATTTCTCCTGTATAGAATCAAAAGTGCTGCAGACTTACCCGCATCCTGACCTCCTGTACAACATGTTTGCTGTTTTATGAAATGTTTCTCTGTCTCCATGCGTGTTATGTTTTGGTTTGTCACCTCTGAAGGTTTAACTCTCTGTGTGTTTGTTTGTGCAGAACACAGCCAGTCCATGGCTGCACCAGACAGCTGGTGGTGCTGGTGACAGCCTGGGTTTACTGAGCCATGTTCCCGTAAGACCAGCCAGTGCCGACCCCCACCGCCCTATCAAGATCCACACACACGCAAGCCCTCCCCTCACAAAGGCCAGCATGGACCTCCATAAAGAGTGAGTACAAGTCTCAGATGCATCACCACTGTAATGCTGATGAAACTGGCAGTATGTTACACCTCTGAGTTTGATGATAAGATACTTAGAGCAGCTTTGGGCACATATTAATGCTTCCTTACATGTAATGATCTGCTGTGCATAACATTTCATCTTACTGGGATGAGATATCTTAAAACAAGGGTATAAATTCTTAGTCAGGTAGATGATATACATACACAAAAAATAAGGTGCAATGTCCAATACGCACTTTTTTTGCTTGGGTCTGTTTTAAAATGCTCTGTATACTTCATATTTGCTTTCACTCAATGACATGTCACCAAGAAACTGTAAAACTATTGATTGAAATCGTGTCAGAGCATCAGCAACAGCTCTAAACTCTCGAAAATACGACTGACAACTTGGACCTCGGCCATTGTTGTTGACAAAGTTGATTTCAGAAGTCCCGCTCCTTATCGATTCTGATTGGTCGGGGATCAAGAAGTGACATGGATGACGCCTCGGTGTTCCAAAAGTTGTACTGTTCGTGCCTATGTTTTTTTGCACTGAGGACGCTGAGGAGAGAGAGAGAGAGAGGAGAGAGAGAGAGAGAGAGAGAGAGAGAGAGGAGAGAGAGAGAGAGAAGAGAGGAGAGAGAGAGAGAGAGAGAGAGAGAGAGGGAGAGAGGAGGAGAGAGAGAGAGAGAGAGAGAGAGAGAGAGAGAGATAGAACTGGAGGGGAGAGGAGAGGAGAGAGAGAGAGATGGGCCAGCACCAGGTCCGTGAGATGAGTGAGACTAATCCAATATTAAAGCAATCTACACAGAATGCTCCTCACTCTGCAGCCTGGGCTCTGCTTATTAACCACCAGCCATTATTTAGACACCTCTGAATACCTCTCACACTACAAATATACACAGGGCACCAGAGAGGAGACACATCACTTGTCTCTCTTAGGACACCATGTTTATTTAAACTGACAAGAAATACCACGGCACCAAGGAGACAGCCGTAAACCTGTGCGTTATCTCAGCAGAGTTTCAGAGTGTTGTGTTAAGGGCGACTCTTTTTTGTTTTATTTTGATGTGAAGTTTTCTTATTGGGCTAGATTTGGGGCAAGGAAAGTGGAAACAAACTGATCAGGATCTCTTTTTAAATAAAGGTTTGATTTAGCTTCCATATCCATACCTTCATGAGATGAAATAAGGTGTTACATTTCCTCCTTGTCTTTGTGCAGAGACTCGATCAGGACGTTAACGTTGGCCCAGCTGAAGCAGGAGCAGACGGACAGGAGTCGAACCCCCACAGGGAAAGAAGTCCACCTCCACCGCCTCTACTTGGACCCTCACTGCAAAGCTCGCCAGGCAAATACACAGGTTCATTACTACATAATTGAAGGAGTTGTTTGAACAGTAAAATAAAATATGAATGACTCTAAAACAAACAGTTTAAAATAGTTTCTAAGTGTGGGCTGCACCCCTGAGAATTGACTTCAGTCTGAATCAGTCCTTAACAGTGTTTGTGTTGTGTTTCCCAGGATGCAGTTCAGGCAGCAGAGCGAGCCAGCAAGTACAAAGAGGAGAACCGCCAAATCCTGAAAGAGAGCATCGAGGTAGCTCCCTACACGGCTAAGATCCAGCGCTCCAGTGAACCCGGGATGGACCGGGACAGAGAGAGGAGCAGAGATCAAGCCTTCCCGGTCCGAATACCAGCCCTCGCCTCCCCGAGCCCCAAGCCCAGCCACGCCCACCCCCACGTCATCCAATCAGAAAAGAGTAACTACTTCACCACGCTGTCTAACAGTGTAGTGAACGAGCCTCCGAGACTTTACCCCTCCAAGGAACTCAGCTCATACTATGAGAAAAACTCTGTGGGAAATCCTGGGGTCGTGGCCGCTGTTGGAGCCGCTGTATCCGGTCAAGGTGCTCTGACGCTGGGAAGCTACAGCTCCAAATCTTCCCTGTGTAAGCCCCCACCGCTGATCAAGCACCAGCCAGAGGGAGGAGAGGGGTTAGCCGGGAAGATCACCGAGCAGCTGAGCCAGCAGGTGACTCTAGTCCAGCAGCATCATCAGCACCATGCAGGGATGGACAGGATGGAGCGACGCAGCCCTGCCATCTCTCCTTCCCCCTCTGCATCCTCAGCCTACTCCTCAGCTTCCAACCACCACCATCACCACCCCCACCACCACCACCACCAACAGCAGCAGCAGCAGCAGCAGCACCAACTCCAGCTCAGGGCAATGCCATCCCTCCACCGAGCGCCCGTCTTCCACCCGCCTACCCAGCACGCCCTGGAACGCAAAGAGGCTGCAGATAGAGAGAGGGAACGGGAGAAGGAGCGTGAACGAGAGAGGGAGAGAGCAGGCTATGGCGGACGTCTGTCTCCACCCACGCTAACACCTATCCAGCCAGTTAGCTTAGCAGCGTCTGGCAATAAAACATCAGCAGAGCAACAGAAGCCCCCCACACTGCTACCAGAACTCAGGGACATCAAAGGTCATGGACACATCACGGCTGTCACCTCTGTGGCCTCAGTCATCAGTGGGGAGGCTTTGACGGACGGGTGGAGGGGTGGAGACATGATTCAGGAGAGAGGAGGCTCGTTCTCTGGAGAGAAAGGTGTGTCGAGGGTCAAGCCTCAAGCAGCAATGGCGTCAGTCATTGTGCGCCCATCCACATCGATGAGATATGACGGTTCTGTCGGTGCTAACAAATCTGGTGCTATGATCTATAAGGAACTTCCTCACGGGAGGTTCTACCAGTCCAAGCTTCAGGGGGAATGTTCCAGACTGGGGGACGGTGTCAGAGATATCGGAGCCAGCAGGGTGATCCTACCCAACTCAAACCTGGACGACATGTGTCTCCAGTATAAAAAGACTTCTATGCGTGGCATGCAGGGAATCATGGGCGCTGATACAATAAACTCTGTGTGCAGGACTGCAGTGCCGGGGGCCTCAGCTTTTAGCATGCAGATCAAGAGCGGGCCTCACATCTCTGAGCTGGGCTACCCAGTGTCAAATCGAGTGGATATGTCAACCCCTAAAACTGGCAACGGTGGATGGATGCTGAACCACTCAGGACCGGGAGAGCACCAGGAGGGGTTAGGATCCCGCACCACATCTCCAGCGGGGTCACTGCCTCCCCCTAGTCCAGCAGGGACGCCACAGCCTAGTCCAAGCCTCACCCCAACACCGAGCTCCATTTCTGGCTCCACTCAACCTTACTCCTCTGCCTTTGTCCACCTTAAGAAGCACAAAGCTGCCTTAGCTGCAGCCCAATCCAGGAGCAACTTCTCTACTGCTCCAACCTCCATCATAACTGGAAACTCCTCCCAAACCGTTGACTTGATGGACAAACCCCCCACTCACAGCTCGCCTCCTCCGCCTTCCTCCAGCCAAGCCTCGTGCTCTTCAGTCGACAGCGGTAGCTGCAGCTCAGCAAGCGGGAGCACGACACCAGGCAAATCCAGTCCCCTCCCTAATGGCCACACCTCCGGGTCGTCCTCCTCCAGCAGTGGACAGCCCAGTAACTATCACAAGCTGAAGAAAGCCTGGTTAACCCGGCACTCAGAAGAGGACAGGAACACCACCGCTACCACAAGCTCCACCACTTCCACCACTTCCAAACCAGAGAAACTGCCCACCATCACCAGCACCAGCACAAGTAATGCCACCGCCATGTCTGACATGATCAAGCCCTGCACAGTCAACCTCAGCGCCTCCACCTCCAGCGAGGTGGAGATGAGCAAAGACAGCACAAGCAAAGCTGAGAGAGAGAGACAGCCGGAGGAGAAGTCAGGAGCAGCATCAGGAGGAGGGGAGGAAAGGAAGGCCGCCCCGTTATCACGACGAGCGAACAAACGGACATATGAGTCGGGTTCAGAGAGCGGTGGAGATGACTCTGACGCCAGTGAGAGCAAGATGGAGGGCAGAGCCAAGCGTCAGCCTAAACCAACCTACAAGAAGAAACAGAACGACATGGCCAAGAAGAAGGGAGACAACGAGAAGGACGAGGATGATGTGAAGCCCAATGGCATCTTCAGATCAGCCCGAGAGAAAACCAAGCTCAAACTGGCCAGCAGCAGTAAGTCAGAGATGTTTAATTCAGAGGATTCAGAGGGGGGTGGGAAAGACTAACATTGAAATTCAGTCCAGAGAGGAGGGTGAAGCTATATTCTGAATTCTCACGGTCTTCACATTCATTTTAAGAAGAGCTTTTCCTTCCGGTTTTAATTTGCAGAATTCATGGAACATGCTTTAAGAAGCATTATATTATCCCCTGCATTCATTAAAACTTCCAATCAAGAAGGTTTTTAGAACATATATCTTCGTTATGATCACTGAATAAACTGAGCAGCTCTTTATGTTTCTTCATCTCAAGAGTGCAGGGTTTGATTTATTACTAACTGCCACTCTCACTCTCAGATGGGATCCCGCGCTCCGTCCTGAAAGACTGGAGGAAGGTGAAGAAGCTGAAGCAGACGGGGGAGTCATTCCTGCAGGACGACTCGTGTTCAGAAATCGGGCCCAACCTGCAGAAGTGTCGCGAGTGCAGAGTGATCCGCAGCAAGAAGGGCGAGGAGCCGGCACATTCCCCCGTGTTCTGTCGCTTCTACTATTTCAGACGGTAAATTCTCATCACCTTAAACATTATCCTTCAATCTGAGGGTTTCATCTTGTTCTACATGACATTTCTAAACGATACACACAAGGACACACTGTTCCAATAAAGGACAGACTGCAGCTCAGAGATGAATTGTTTTTACTTACCTGCACTAAATGTTATACAAAGTGAGCAGCCTCTTGTTTGAGAAGCTGCAGGTTGAAAAACAGAGACACACAGAGTCTGAGGACATCACATCCTGCCCCAGCTACAGAGCATATATTATTCATCATATGGCAAGTGCAGAGTGTACTTCCTCTCTCTCTCTCTCTCTCTCTCTCTCTCTCTCTCTCTCTCTCTCTCTCTCTCTCTCTCTCTCTCTCTCTCTCTCTCTCTCTCTCTCTCTCTCTCTCTCTCAAACACATATTTATTGTGAATGCACATTGCACACACACACACTTCAGTTGGATAAGCAGCAGCAGCTGCAGTCTGGGGTCTAACAGGGTAAATCTGTCAAAGAGGATTTTCTGCTCTATAATCTTTTCCTCACTGCAGAACTGCTGCTGCTGCAATCTCCCCTGCCTCCCTCCGCCTCCCCCCTCCCCATCTCTGTATCTCCACTTATAATTGCTTCTCTCTCTTTCACCTCATCTCACCTCCTCCCTGTCTGGCCCAGCAGACTGCAATTTCATAAACATCCACCTCGGCTGGCAGGGTTTTTTAAGGACACTGTTGACATGCTGCTTTCACAGAGATGACTCACACAGTGCTTTAGATATTAAAATGTAAGCACTGCTTATAAGTCTGGAGATTTATCCAGGGTAAAGAGGATGTTTGTGTGAGTTGGATGTTTGCAGCTGCATCCTTTGAATGTGCAGCAGCAGTCATGAACTGTTTATGACTCCCATTAATAGAAGATGCTAAAATATTACCAGGGATATGTCTGCTTCTTCTCTGCACTTTTAATCTCTCCACCAAATCTCTGGTGAAATAAAAACACACTGGACATTTTTCTGATGCTAGCACGAAAGGCTTATTGAGATATTTTTGAAACTGGCCTGATTTTTTTATGTATTTTAGGGTTGAAATGAAAAACAGGTACAAATAGTTTTGGGATTGAGCCAGAGGATTAGTTTTTAACATGCTGTTTTGGCTATGTGGTCAAGCCTGCAGCCAAAAGGCGTCTGATCAGAGCACAACCACTGAGAGGACGTTATCCAACAACAAAAAGCTCATAAAAAACGTTTGTTAAAGACAACAAAAACAATCTATTTTTACATCACTCTGAAGACTACAATTATTCTGCATAGAACCCTGTTGCTACTCTACATCTCACCCTGTCGGTAGTTTGTTTGTGTTATTGTTTGATTCAGTATTTTAAATAGTCATTTCACATTAAACCCAGTATTTGTTTAAACTCACCTCAACTTTACTTACAGAGCACCTTTTATACAGACAAGCATGCACCCCGAAGAGCTTTACAAAAGAACAGAGACAGAAAACAACAGAGATGGGTGAATAATAAAAGCTATAATCATAAAAAATACTTAAAAATAAAATAAAATCAGTATCATAAAATTAATATAACAAATTAAATAAATTAGGTTAGAAATTAAAATTAAAAATATGTTTAAGTTAAAAGAATTAGATAAATACAAGAAATAGATAACTAAATAAATAGGATGAATAAATGTTGCTTTGATGATAATATTAAAAATGACAATGATAATTACAATAACAACAATGATAACAATAATGCTAATAATAATAATAATAATAACAATAATAATTATTATAATTATTTCTATTCTTCTTTTTATTATTAGTATTATTACTACATTTTAAAGTATTTTTAGTAATACAGCCCAGGGCTAAAGATACATTATTCCAAATTAAAAGCCAGATTAAATATGTGTTAAGTTTACTTTAAAAACACCCGGAGAGGTTACTGTTTTAACATCCAGAACAAACACAAAGAAAAGAAACTCCAGTGTTTTATGAAGATGTTCTTTTTGTGAGTGGAGTCTGGTGGTTTTGAAGAGAGCTGTACAAGAGCCTTGTTGTGAGGGGTTGACCCAGTTCCTACTGTGTGTTAATCAGCATTTGTTATGTAGTGCCCAGTCCTCCCATCATGCCAAACCTGCACAGGTCTGTGACCCTCATTTGACAAACTGTGTGCTGATCCTCTCTTTCTCTGTTCAGACTCTCTTACAGTAAAAATGGAGTCATCCGGATGGATGGCTTCTCTTCTCCAGACCAGTTTGACGATGAAGCCCTGACCATGTGGATCCCCGGGGGGTTGGATGAAAGCCACCTAGACCAAACCACTGCCAAGTACATCCTCAGCTTCATAGGAGACAAGTTCTGTCAGATGGTTGTGATCGAGAACACTGCAGCCACTTGGATAAAGAAGGATGGTAGGTTGTTTTTTGTTTGTCTCAACATTAATGATGATATATTGTTCTCTGTTTTTGTAATGTGAACCTTTCTGTACGTGTTTCAGCCAAAATGGCCTGGAAGCGAGCTGTGAGGGGGGTCAGGGAGATGTGTGACGCCTGCGAGGCAACACTCTTCAACATCCACTGGGTCTGTCAGAAGTGTGGCTTCGTTGTCTGCTTGGACTGCTACAAGGCTAAGGAGAGAAGGAGCTCCAAAGGTCAGTCGTGTGTTTGTTTGGATGGTTAGGAGCTCAAAGAAAGGCCAGATGAGCAGTCTGTTAGGGATGCTAACATGCAGTCATATCACAGAGGTGGCAGATTAAAGGTACCCTCAAAGGTCAGACAGAGCATCAAGAAAGGCCAAGGTAGCTTATTAAAGCGTCCTTTTCTGAGCGTGTTCCCTGGATTTAGGTTAAAAAATAAGAATTAGGTTTGATTCAGTGATGATGCATGACTGATTCATTCTGGCTTGTTGCATACTAAATTACAGTGTAAAGAAAAGTGCAACATCCCGCATAAACTTTCTTAAAGTGGATCATGTCTGCATAAAACCATCACACTGAAACGTGACATTATTCCACATCTCTTTCTGACTTTGTTTGATGGAGGGTGTTTGTGGGTACTGAACTTCTTTTGTGCCTCTCTATGATCAGATAAAGAACTGTACGCCTGGCTCAAGTGTGTGAAAGGCCAACCTCATGATCACAAACACCTGATGCCGACACAGATCATCCCTGGCACAGGTACAGTACCTCCTGATGTCTCTATCTTTCATGATCACATTCAGCAGACTGCTGCGTGTTGTTTGATTGTGGTCACCCCAACACACATGGTTGTGATTCTTTTTAATAAAGCCTGTGAGACTTTTTCTGTCCCTAATTGTAACAATCTGTTGTCTCCTTTGGATGTTTCAGTGTTGACAGAGTTGGTGGCTTCAATGCACTCTCTGAGAGAAAAACACAAAATCAAATCCCACTGTCCCTGCACCAACAAACAGAACCTGCTCACCAAGCTACCAGCCACCAACGGAGTCTCACAGGTACGGATCATATTCAACTCTGTCCTTTGATTATGTTTAGTTTGAAATTTTGATTATTTACTGAGGTTTTTTTTAACAAACATCTCACCTCTTAAACTGTGGAACTAAATGTGTGTGTGTTCTCTTGATGTAAGTGTGTGTAATCAGTATAAAACATGCATGGGGATCCCATCAGTCTTGGTCCCTTACACTGTTCCTTCTCTTCGTCTCGTGTAACATCTGACGCTCTGTGACCACACTGAACCTTTTAAATATGTAAACAAAGAACAAAAGGAACCTGTCAGCTGTGTCCTCAGACCAAAAGACGGCTTCTTCATCCTTCACTTCTCATTTTCAAATGCATTGTAATATTAATTATGAAACAACCCTAATGTACGTGTCATAAATAAACCATATCTTCCTTATGGCAGTATGACCAACAGCAACAAAGTGATCATCATCCAGATAAAACACCACGAGTATAGTTACCTCAATTCTCCTACCAGGAACTTCCAGCTCTGTGGCAAACTCCCTGATCCAGCTGCTCCCTCATTCAGGATTTAAGACTGATAGAGTAACAGTAAGAACTTCCTTCTCCTCGTCTCTAAGCTGACCTTGTCACCTCTCCCCGTCAGGTTCTGCAGAACGTCCTGAACCACAGCAACAAACTGTCTCTGGTGAAAGCCGAGCCGGGCTCTCAGCAGAACTCCGACCAAGGAGGAACCAAGGCCGAGACCAACGGAGGAGGTGTAGGAGGAAGCAGTCCAGGCAGTGACCCAGGAAGCTCTCCCGTCACCCCTCCAGAGTCCCAGTCCCCTCTGCACTTCCTGGCTGACCTGGCAGAGCAGAAATCCAGGGAGGAGAAGAAAGGTGAGGGGGTGTTACCCTTTAAATCTTTCTATCCTCTCATAAAGTCCTTTTTGTTCGGATTAGTAACCACCGTCTTCCTCTTTCTCTGACAGAAAACAAAGAGTCAGTTATTCTGGGTAAAGCTGTGAAGGAGGACAAGGCGGTGGACAGCCTGGAGGTCCTGCAGCAGTGTAAAGCTACCTCCCTGGTGGCTAACAGTACAGAGCAGGGCTCCACCCTCAGAGACCTGCTCACCACCACAGCAGGGAAGCTGAAGCTGGGCTCTACTGATGCAGGGATTGCCTTCGCACCTGTTTACTCTGCTGCTTCACAGGTACACACATCGACATGATGACTGTTACACTTCTTAATGTTCATGGTAAAGATGATCCCAAAGGAGAGTGGAGATAAACACTCAGAGGTTGACGCTGAGACCATCGTCAGAAAACGCAATCTTTTATAACAGTTTGTCTTAAATCATAACCGTAACATGTAGAGACTTGCTGTAAAAACCAGACGCTCTGTGAGAAGCTTAGCTTTCCGGTGGTAATATCAATGTGTTTCTGTGACATCCAGAGGGTTTTCTGTGCCTCAGAGAGGATCGGTGTATTTTCAGAGACTACCCGGATCCCGTCTGTCCAAAACCAAATGTAATCCATGACGACTTATAAATCTGATTGAAATATGATTATTCCCACAGCTCACAGAGCTAATAGAGGACTGCCATGTTTGTTTTGGACAGTCAACCAATCAATGGCTGTGTCTGTGATCAGATGACCCCTGGGGCTGTCGCAGACCAATAAGAGATGTGGGCAGGCTGGTACAGCCCACTCATACGTAGGAGAGGGGAAAAAAATTCACAGAGATACATCGAGCAATGTGTGAGAGAGAGAGAGAGAGAGAGAGAGAGAGAGAGAGACATAGACAGAGAGAGAGAGAGAGAGAGAGAGAGAGACAGAGAGAGATAGAGATAGAGAGAGAGAGAAAGAGAGAGAGAGAGAGAGATTTCTACAGTCTTTATTTCACTTCCCTTGTGTAAAGCCTTTTCAGGTCTTCATCTTACATTGTTTGGGGACAGATATTCTGAATCCCCAGCTTGTTCTAAAAAAAAGATGGATTATACATTGGTGTGCTCCATTCCTATGAGATTATACATGCCTAATGCCACAAAAATGCCAGACGTTCAAAAGTAGTGAAAAATGACCTGAAAGGATGATGTTAACATATTTTCTGTTGTCATTGAATCCAGAGATAAGTCAGGGTTTTCTCTTTCTGTCCACAGACCGGGAAAGGTGGGCGCTCCATGCCTAATATCCTCGATGACATCATTGCATCAGTAGTAGAGAATAAAATCCCCGCCAGTCGCCAGAACATCACCACCAAACTGTCAATCAAAGAGCCTATCAAGCTGGAGCCCGTCACCCAGGGGGGCAACAACAACAACAACAGCAGCTCTGCCACGGCCAGTGCTGAGGATATCAAACCAGAGAAGAAGAAACCAGTGCCTGTTACCGCAGCAGCACAAGAGGACTCGACCAACCAGTACCCAGACATCCCCCACTGCTGGTTAAACAACAGGAAGTTACTGTGGCTGAAAGATCACCGCAACCAGAACAACTGGAAGCTGTTCAGAGAGGGCTGGAAACATGGACAGGTGAGCCGCTGAGACCGAGAGAGTCCTCACACTCAATTCAAACAGCTTGGCATGAAAGTGAAAAAACAATGTTCAAAAATAATAATCATAATAACATTAATAACAAATCACAATCAAACAAAAAGTGTAAAACAATAAATATGAAAATAAGAAATAATTATAATAATTGATTGATTTAAAATAATAAAAATAAAAAATACTAATAAATAAAAATAAAATGACAAAACAAAGGAATGAATGATCAGTGTCCTCTCTGTGCTAACATCAATCAGTAAAGAGAGATAACAACATGACTGTGATTTTTGTTTGTGCAGCCTGTGTTGGTGTCAGGGATCCACAAGAGACTCAATCCCACTCTGTGGAAAGCTGAATCTTTCAACCAGGAGTTTGCAGACCACCAGGGAGACCTGCTGAACTGCAAAGACCAGGTAGTGTCCAACTCTGGGATCAAGGAGTTCTGGGACGGGTTCGAGGACATCACCAGTGAGTTTCACCTCCCCCCGTTTGATCGATCAGATTTCTGCTGACGTGATGTCACCATGCACCCACTATTGATCCAGTCTAACTAAAGTCTTCTTCCATGATCAGAGCGGCCAAAGTCCAAGGATGGAGAGCCGATGGTGTACAGACTGAAGGACTGGCCGTCTGGAGAGGAGTTTATGGCGCTCATGCCTTCAAGGTAAACACACAGACCTCTTTCTCTCTGTGTGCTGATGCATCTCAAGCTTTAATGTTCACGCAGATCTCATGTACGATCTTTAATAATAACTAAGATGTGAAGCGATGGTCAGCTAAAAGAAGTGTTTCTGCAGATACGATGACTTGATGAAGAACCTGCCCCTACCTGAGTACTCGGATCCAGAGGGCAACCTCAACCTGGCCTCCCACCTGCCGTCTTTCTTTGTCAGGCCAGACCTGGGGCCAAGATTATGCTGTGCCTATGGTAGGTTTGATTTCACCTCACCTGGCAGCATTCACTTCTTTACCTCATATCTTTATTCTTTATTAGGGTCCCCATTAGTTCCCACAGTGGATCAATACACTCGGAGCTTGATTAAAGGTTATTCCGCAGCTACCACTTCGGAGTCAGACACTTGTCTACGACTGTTTCATTTTTCTCTCCGTATAATGATTCTCCTACTAGTTCACATAATTCTGCCATCAGCCCACTCTGCCTCTCTTATGATGCATTTGTTGTTTTTGTTTCCTCTGTAGGTGTGGCTGCATCTCAGGACCAGGATTTTGGGACTGCAAACCTCCACGTGGAAGTCTCAGATGTGGTCTCTGTCTTGGTCTACGTAGGAGTAGCCAAAGGAAACGGGGTCCTGTCCAAAACTGGTAAGGCTGGTGTTCCAAAAAGCATCTTTTGCACCCTCAGTGTGTCCTGAAATCTCAGCTATTGAAGAGGACTGTGTGAAGTATTCTATCTGTAGTCCTTCCTCTTCTCTCTACCTGCTCTAAGCAAACATGTCTGTTCTGCTCAGTCCTTTCTGTTTAATGGTTGTTCAGATATTTGATTTAATTTTGTGTTACATTAATAAAGACTAGATTACTGTACACCTGGAGAACAGGGGATCAGTGATCGTATGGATGGATTTGTAAAAGGCTAAATCATTTTTTAAGATTGGCGTCCTGAAAACCACGAGTGTGTGTCTGTGTTTGTGTAGGAGTGTTGAAACGCCTGGAGGAGGAGGATCTGGATGAGGGGGTTCGGAGGAGGCTCAAAGACTCCAGTGAGACACCGGGGGCGCTGTGGCACATCTACCTCAACAGAGACTTGGACAAGATGAGAGACTTCCTGCATAAGGTCAGCTCTCTGATGAAGACTCTGAGGCCCTGAAGATGTTTAGAGTTCAGGACTAATATTAACCCCTTCCTCTTCTTCACCCTCCACTCACGCAGGTCTGCAAGGAGCAGGGATTGGATGTATCACCTGAGCAGGACCCAATCAGAGAGCAGGGCTTGTACCTGAGCAGGAAGCAGCGTCAGCGGCTGCTGGATGAACACGGGGTTCAGGGCTGGACTGTGGTTCAGTTCCTGGGAGACTCTGTACTGATACCAGCAGGAGCCATGCACCAGGTACGTACAATACACACACAGAAACACACACACACACACACACACACCAACACAGAGCAGCACTGCGGTGAGCCAGACTCTCATTACATGTCTCATATGATCACCTGACAAAGACCTGTCACAGATTTAATGATCCTCACTTCATCTTTTATTTATTTACATGCTTTAATCTCAAAACTTCATGTTACGCAGAAACAGAGCTATGAACTATCGAGACCTGGAGTCATGTTGAAGTGAGTCCAGCAGAGGACGCTCATAGTTCCCAATAAGTTCAGCAGAAGAGCCTCAGAGATAATCAGACTGATGTCTGCTTCAGATTCCTGTAAAGACATACAGTCTTCATTTATTTACTCACCAAGTTTGTTGTAAAGAAGTTGTTCCTCAAAGTCACACTGATGGAAAAGAGTCAACTTTATTAAAACAAAACCCCCGTCCATTATAAGTCCAGCCTTAAAACACTTGTTTCTTTTCTAACATCAACATTGGTCTCAAAATCATCTATCGGGACTCTTCAGGTCCCTGTGGTGGATTCTGGGTGTTTGTGTTTTTGAATAAACATCTTTAATCCAGTCAGATTTGATTTGTTATAAAGATTTACATCACTAGGAACGTGTTATTCTGCTCCTGACTTCAGCAGCTCCTCATACTAAATGCACCTTTCCCTCTTGGACAAATTAGAGACTTGATTTTCAACCTTTAACCCTTTGTTGTAATTGTTTCAGCAAAATGAATCTGTGTATATTTATTGTATCATTTCAATCTATAGTCCCTTCCTATTTCAGTGTATTTTATAGCCAATCCCATACACCTCTTATATTTTTATATTATATTTTAAATGTTTTTACCTTCATATCACAAATCCCATCCCATCTGATGACTTTAATAGACTTGTTGTTGTTTGTTTTTTAATGCCTCTGTAATTGACTCAATAGCATTGTAAATGAGGGTTGCCCTTCAATGATCTCTCAAGTATAAATAAATAAATAAATAAATAGATAAACAAAAAACTAATAAATAAATCACTTTCTAAAGATTGAACTTTACTTACTTGTTTTGGTATACTTTGCATCCAGCTGATGTTTTCACACCTTGTAGACGTTGACATGCTCGTCTCTGTGTCGGTCATATTGACATGAGCTCACTCTGTGTTTGCACCCTGCTGTTATGAGTGCAGGGATCAGTACAGTGTTCTGACAGCCTCCCTCTGCTTTGACTGACAGGTGCAGAACCTCCACAGCTGTGTTCAGGTCATCAATGACTTTGTGTCTCCTGAGCACGTGGCCAACTCCTTCCACCTGACCCAGGAGCTACGGCCCAACAAAGAGGAGGTCAACTATGAAGATAAACTACAGGTGAGGGCTCGTAGATCAAAAACAAAAAGGATGACCTCATGAGACGTCAAACAGAGATGATGACATCTTCATCTCATGTGTGTGTATCAGGACACACAGGTGGTCAAAGTGAGTCACCGTCAGTGATGCTCTCTGGAGTTCAGTCTCTCTGCTCTGAACACACTCCTCACATTCATCCTAACAGAGACTCGACTGTTACAGAGGTGTGAGTCACCCAGTGTGTGTGTGTGTGTGTGTGTATGAACAGTGACAGGCTGCAGGGGGGCAGCATCAGAATCAGACTCACAGCAGACTGTTTCCTCTGATGTCCCTCTCAGGTCTGACGCTGAAACTGTTCTATCAAAAGATTGTGCACCTCTCTGTGTGTGTGTGTGTGTGTGTGTGTGTGTGTGTGTGTGTGTGTGTGTGTGTGTGTGTGTGTGTGTGTGTGTGTGTGTGTGTGTGTGTGAGAGTGTGTGAGTGTGTGTGTGTGTGTGTGTGTGTGTGTGTGTGTGTGTCAGGCTGCAAAGAGAATCTGACTGATTGATTTACTTTCACCAGTTCTTGATTGATCCTCTTCTGAAAAGACAACAGCTGCTGAAAATGCATTTAATACACACATTTTTTAATCCATCAGGCAGCATCCAGACACTTCAGAGGTGAAGGAATCATTAGTTAGTGTTTGATGAGAGAGGAGAAATCGCAGAGTCAGATTTCAGTTCAGGATTGAAGCAGTAACTTGTCGTGACGAGTGCAGCTGTGTAACTTCTCTCTCTTCTCCTCCTCTTCCTCAGGTGAAGAACATCCTGTTCCACTGTGTGAAGGAGGCAGTGAGCGCCCTGAAGAGAGGAAGCTCAGAGGAAGACGACGAGGAAGAGAACTCATGACACCCCGTCGGCCTTGTGCACGGCTTCCAGAGAGGGACGCGCCTCCCCTCAGCACCTCGCTCTCCCCGTGCCCGCCTCCCCCTCACGAGGAGGACTGTGTCACGTGACCACAGGAGGTGGTCAGGTCAGAGCTGGTCATGTGACCCAGGGGGACGACGCGGCGTGAGCTATCCAGGTGAGAACAGTAAGGCACGCCCACAATTATCACCCTGAACCTTCAGTGCCAAGAGGAGACGTAACAAACCTAAAGGGTGAGCCGGGCCGACCGGGATTAAACCTCCACCACCAGCGACACCTCATCTTTGTGTCTGACGGACTCACGACACAGAGAGGACACAAGGAGCCTTAAAAACTACTCTGCAGTCAAAGTGCACTACAAGCCTCCTCTGAACCAAACTGAACTCTGAAATGTGACTGAAGGTGCATCCTGCTAGGATCCAGTTTCCACGGAGAGGGTCCTCTAGGTACACTTCACAGGTTTGAGGGAGATGCTGTAATCTGCTGTGGATTATAAAGGCCAGGAGGTTTAATCCCCGTCTGCAGCAGCAGCCCACTCGGACAGACTATTTCGCCAATCACGACAGCATCACCAGCAGCAGCAAGCAGCACCAGGACCCAAACTGTCATCTCTGCTGTCTAAAAAATGAAGAAGAAAAAAAGAGGGGGAATGCAAAAGAAAAAGTCTCCGATGTTTCCGTCAGCGGGCGACGAGCTCTGCTGCTCCCTCATTTGTTGTTCCTTCTGTAATCTGTCTGTTCTCGTCCTTCTGTTCTTCTTCTTCTTCTTCTTCTTCTATCTGTTGCTGTTTCGTTCTTAAGTTCCTCTTTCATACAGACGTTTTATTCCCTCTGTGAAGATGTATTTATTTTATAGCTCTATGATATGCGATGTTATTGAAACAAAAAAGCATTAATGTAAATGTGACGTGTACAGTTTCTGTTGTTTCTTTTGCTATGTGATATTTCAGTTGTAATACGGCTCTACTGTGATGGAGGACACACACGCACGCACACACACACACACACGCACGCGCACACACACACACACACCACAAAATGCCTGTAACTTTGGGAAATGTTGATGCTCTACAGTCCTCATGCCATAAAAACATTTTTTTGAAAACTGCCAAACTATTGTAAAGACTGTGTAAAGATGTATTATGTAAAGAACAAAAAGGCTTCTACTCCTCAGCATTTTATGAAAAAAAGTATTTGCTGTAAAATGAATACATTTAGAAAAAAAGATGTAATTTATTTAAGAAAGAATGACTCGTCTTGTTTTTTGTTTTGTTAAGATTTACTATGGTGAACTTTTGAAGTTAAAAGATGAAATAATGAAAAAGTTTACTATAATGTGTAAATATATACATATATATACATTCACTGAGGTATTTTTTTAAAACATGGCTTGCTTCAATTTCAAATTTTAAAGTGCAAGTGTTACATGCTTTGTACATTGAAGTTCAAAAGGGTTTTACATTTTCCATTAAAATGGATTTATCAAACATTCAGTGTTTCGTGTTTGATGCTGGATTCTGTTGATACTGAGCGGCAACCTCTGGTCTCAAAATATGAAGCCCATGTGGAAGTGTTAAACACTGCAATTCATCGAGCGTCCACTTGAGGCTGGCTGCAGAAACACCAGAAACCACATACACACCCATATTCAAAGAAGACGATCTTTACAGCAGAAATAAACATGTTTACAGCCTGGTTCAAAAAACAGCTTGGCTCTACGTAGATCATTCCTCTATTGGCTCACACTGTACAGGGGGTACATTTTTTTTCTAACAGTTCAGAAGATATTAAGATTACCAGTTTTGCCCAAAAAGGACATGACTGACTTGACTCACAGGAGGGAACACAGCTGTTGGCTAGGAGGCTCAAACTCCGCCTCTTTACGTCACACTCTTTTGGTTGGGTTCCACTTTTCCAATATGGCTCCCACCAATGATTAGCTTCAAAACAGTGCTCAGGAACAGATGGGTGATGTCATGGATACTATGTCCATTATATATACAAGATATGGTTCACCCGGTCAACCCTCACAGTATCAGGTGATATCTACAATCTCCATCCACATGTTAAATAATATTTTAAATTCATATTAAACTTAATTTTAATTTATTAATATTTTACTATTTATTGTAAACAAATGTTTTAATTGATTTTTACATTTAACAGAGTGTGTGTAAAATGTATCAAAACACAGAAAACACATCACACCCCCAAAAACGTGGCAGAATATTAAAACACAGAAAATATAACAATGTTGATAAAAAATGATATTATTATTGTACTTTTCATTGAAAGCTTTAAGAATAAATTTAAAATAAATAAAACGCTTAGATTGTCAGAGTACATTTTTATATTTCAAATATCTTTATTGAGTTTTCATCACATTCACTACCAGTCAAACTCAAAGGTGAGTAAGTAGAGCCAATACATCAGTGTCTGGCTCTTTGCTAACACCCTCTACAGTGAAAGTTCACATATATGCTCCATCTAAATAAAACTTTAGGATATTTTGTCGTGATTATTATTTATATGAGAGGTTTCTACTGATAGTAACGTTGAAAATATACATTTGATAGTTTTGGTTATCAACCTGAATATTTGGATTCTTCATCAAAATGTAATTAAATTGTATTATCAAAGTTAAAAACGGGGCTGTTGTTTTGTAAACTCCTGAAAACAATTTTTGGATCTTGATATTGAAGAGAGATTGTTCATGAAGATGAATTTGTCTGAAACTGAAACCCT
The DNA here is from genome assembly GCF_009762535.1 of Notolabrus celidotus. Classification (NCBI taxonomy): domain Eukaryota; kingdom Metazoa; phylum Chordata; class Actinopteri; order Labriformes; family Labridae; genus Notolabrus; species Notolabrus celidotus. Next base: position 4,446,193 of record NC_048289.1, read on the forward strand.
CTTTGTTAAACCAGGAGATATCACTCAGTCCACTTAGCAGCAAGTCACAAAGGACATCTGTGGCTATTTGTTGTAGAGACTGACTCCACTCAGTTTTATTGTTAGTTAACAAGGTAACACTTTTCACACATTAATAACACACAACAGATGTCATGTGAAGGTTTCAGTCCTCCACACAGCAGCAACAACAGAAGGCTTCAGTGACACGCCTGAAGAATCTCTGAATCCGCTTCCCAGTTTTTCTCTTTCGACCAGAGGAGGCCGAGGATGCAGACCAGGAGTCTCTGGAGGAGGCTCCATCCGATGAAAGGAGGCTGGGAGGTGGTCCATCAATGTGGGAAGACAAGGAGGCTAAATCTTCACTGGAGAGGGAAGACACGTCATCATCATCAGAAGACCACATAGCCAGGTCTTCATCATAGGTGACGGAGGTCAAGTCTTCAACAGAAGACCACATAGCTAGATCTTCATCATAGGTGACCCAGGTCAAATCGTCATCAGAAGACCACATAGCTGAATCTTCTTCACAGGAGGACCCCAAAGTGGGATCGTTTTCAAAGGAGACTGTGTCTTTGTGAGGCTGTATTTCCTCATCATCAGTGCGGGCAGCTTGATCTTTATCAAAAGGGAGTAAAGACAGAACTTCCTCAGGAGCCAAATCATCATCATCATCATCAGAGTACACGCCTTGATCTGATGTATCTGACTCTGGACCATCCACAAAGGAGACAGGGTCTGTGGTTCCCTTAAAGGTCCCATTGGCTGACCCATCATCACTGGGACTGCAGGATCCGGTGGCCGAGCCTTGATCAGGTTTGAGGGCTGCAGGGGTGTTCACTCGGTCTGCTGAGTCCTCCAAAAGGTCCATCATGGACTGGGCGGTGGTCAGACTGGATGAAATATGAAAATCAGTTTGTGAATCAATCAACCAATGAAAAGAGACAACAGTCCATCTACTCCACTCAGGATCACGGTCACTCACTATGCTTTGCTGTGGCACTGCTCCACCAGGTGGGACGTTGTTATGAAAGGGTGCTGCAGAGCTTGATGGGGAGAGATCCTCAGATCCCCTTCAAGATGCAGCAGCTTTTTAAGGAGGTCCACAAAAGCCTTCCTGTCCACATACTCAGCAGCCGTTTCTCTGGGGTAGAACTGGAGTTGGAAACAGATTCAGGTCAGTCATTTTGGAGTCGACCAATCAGAGAACGATGGTGACAAACACTGATTCAGACATTACTGATCAAACAAAGAGTACCTACATTTACCAGATCATCCAGAGACGTGGGCTGCTCAATTCTGTTGATGTGCTCCTCTGCGTACATCCCACTGACGAGTCTGTACTCTACAGGTCTCTAAACAAGCAGAATGTGAATGTGAGAACCATTTAAAGAGCTACAAAATGACAGAATGTAACCTGTTCAAACAAAACAGAACAAAGTACTCTACCAGGAGCCTCCAGGAACTCTCCTTCTCACAGAAGAACAACTTTGTGAGGAGTCCAGCATTCAGCAGACAGTCCCTCGGCTGGCCCAGGACCTCCACCATGCTCTTCATCTGCACATCAAATATAAGTCAAATCAAATCAAGCTTTATTGCCTTTTTGTTCATACCAGTGTAAAGACAAAACAAAAGAGCGTTTCCAGGAGGTCATAAGTAAAACATAGTAATACAAAATATGGCAGTAAGAATACAGTATAAAATATATATATTAATATATGTTTAAAACAGCATTCATATACACTCATCCATCAAATATATATATATACATATATACACAATGACATCAGCTGACATCCTACAGAAGGTCTCCACTTTGTTTGAGGTGAATAACATACCGTTTGATATTCGCAGTGCACCTGGAAGAGGTGATCAGCCAGGTAGAGGAAGGCCAGGATGCAGCCGACCCCCCACACATCTATAGCCTCATGGAAAGGCAGGCCGAGGGCAATTTCTGGAGACCTGAGGAGGACAGACAAGAGCCAGAGGTGTTACAAACTTTGACAACCAAAAGAACAAGTTGGATGATCAGATGAATGTCATGAACTGTTGAGCCATGAATGAGGAACCCACCTGTATCCGATTGGTTGAGCTTCCATCGTAGGCTCCGCTTTGGAGGCCAGCATGGCTTCACCAAAGTCTATAAGTTTCACCCTGAGGGTCTGGCTCTGCTTGTGGACCATCATTATATTGTCAGGCTTGATGTCAGTGTGGATGATCCCAAGACTCTTTAGGGCATCCAAGGCAACCAGCAGCTGCAGGAACCAATCACACAGGAGAAACATTGGGATTTAGTTTTCATTGGCTACAATGTAAAAGGATTTTCAAACATCAAAATCTATTTTATAAACATTTTGCACAGCGTCCTAACTTCTTTTAGACTCAGGGTTTTTAAACAGCCTGTAACTTGTGACTGACTGTACATACCTGCTGTGCTATGGGCCGTATCTCCTGGAGACACAGTGGTTTTCCATCTCGTTCTTCAATCAGGTCGTAGAGATGCATGTCCAACATTTCAAACACAAGACATGTCCACACCATATCTTTGAACATCTCGAAGAACTTCACCACATTAACCTTGTCAGGGTGGAGCACAGAGATGGCCTCCAGTATTGACACCTGTGGAGAGTGGAGACGTTGACACTCACTGTGCTGCTCTGTAGAAAATAAATACATGGTTGAAGTCCCCAGAGATCAGGAAGAGGGCACTCTGGTGGTCTGTCTGGAGATCAGGAAGAGGGCACTCTGGTGGTCTGTCTGGAGATCAGGAAGAGGGCACTCTGGTGGTCTGTCTGGAGATCAGGAAGAGGGCACTCTGGTGGTCTGTTTGGAGATCAGGAAGAGGGCACTCTGGTGGTCTGTATAATATTTAGCTATTATTCAAATTCACCTTGCCACCCAGCGGAAGTACCAAAATAAAAGCTTCATAAAGTGATACAGATATCCCAACCTTAGTCTGTCAGTACTGACTGCTACAGGTTACTAGCTGGACTGCCCTCTGTCCATAATGTGAACTGCTTTAGTAGAAAATGTTGGAAAGACAGTTTTGGAGGCCATTAAGAGAATTCACAAAGCTCAGAGACAGAACTGGTCCAGTCTATGGTACGGACAAGTCTGTATGAAGCTTTTATTTTGGTATTTTTGTTGGGTGGAAGTGTGAATTTGCAATTGACCTGTCGTTTATCTTCCATAAACTAAATTTAATCACATTCTTTATCACTATGGCAAATCAGGAATCATGTTTTTCAAATAATTTTGTTGTTACTCATCAACTCAGTGTCTGTTATATATGCTCATTTATTAGCATATTGCTCATCATTTTATTATCAATCATTCAATCTTTATTTATACAGCACCAAATCCCAACAAATGTTCTCCTCAGACTCAGAGCAGGTCTTGACCATACTCCATGTTAAATTATTAACAAAGACCCCACATCAAGACAGGATCAGATCCAGTCCCATCTTACAGACAGGACTCAGCCTGATCTCATCTTAATCCACCATGAGCAGAGCACTTTGCAGCATTTAGCAAGTTACAGTGGCAAGGACAAACTTCCTTTAACAGGCAGAAACCTCCAGCAGGACCAGACTCATGTTAGACACACATCTGCTGAGACCGTGTTGGAGAGAGGGATAGAGGGAGATGAAGAGAGAGAGAGATGATAGTGGTGAGAGGGATAGTAGTAGTTGTAGCAGCTGGAGTCTGGCACGTCCACAGCAGCAAAGATCCAGAGGAACCTACGAGACAAGGGAGCTCAGGGACTCAAGAAAGGTCTATGGTTAGTAACTTTAATGAGACAGGAAGAGTTGAAGTAAGAGACAGGCAGACAGAGGAGAGACAGAGGAGAGACAGGGAAAGACGGGATCCCAGTGTGTCAGTTTCCCTGGCAGTCTGAGCCTATAGCAGCAAAACTAAGAGCTGGTCCAAGCCTGAGCCAGCTCAGGTTTGGTACACTGCAAACCAAATTGCCTTCTGGGATTAATAAAGTTATCTGAATCTGAATCTGAGTCCTCCATCCACTCTTTGTGATCCTCTCCTCCTGAAATTTGTAACATCTTATTTTTGATTTTTATTAGGGTAACTGAAGAAACCACACTGACTCCATGTGCCAGCAAAATGATATTAATATTTGCAGAAGATCTTGTTTGAGCATTTAACCAGTCACTGCATGACTGTCTCCACAAGGTGGTGCTGATTGATTTGTTTGTGGTGAAAGCTGATCCCCTGAGGATCCCAGACATCAGAGCCTGATTAATCCAGATGAAACATGTCTGATTGATCACTGGGGTGTAGGTAGAAGTAACTGATTGTTATTTGCGATGCCACTTCAAACACATCTAATTCGTACGTGTGAACGGGGGTGTGTTTAGTCATTTTCGACTGGGATGGCTCCTCTCCCCCCGAACCTCTCTCTTCCTACCGAAAAAAAACCTTTCACCAAACATTTCACCTTCTCCCTCTGGTCTCCTGAAGCCCCGCCCCCAGCTGCACACCTGCCTCACTCCCTGTAAGAGCTCCATGGATTAGCTTGGCTGACACTGACTACATCACTGTTTAGGGAACAGGGAAAATAAAAAACAGATGCTTAACACCTTTAAGGGTTTTATATATGTAAACCACATGTATTTCTTCACTTTATTTATCTCTCCCCTTTGTCCCTGGGGCAATGTCACACCTGGACACTCTAATAATGACAATAATAATTTTATTTATAGAGCACTTTTCAAAAACCAAGTTACAAAGTGCTTCACATGGGCAGCAAAATAAAACAGGCAGATCATAAAAACACACAGGTCAAGATAAAGAAATTTATTATTTTAATTTAATTAATTAATTTCCCCTAACAGAACTCTAAATGAATAAGATTATTTGAAAATATATTTCTTAAGACAGTTAAAATAAGATAAAATAAAATAAAACTCATGTAAAATCAGGAAAGGCTCACTGCCATAAAAGTATGTTTTCAGAAGGGATTTAAAAGATCTCACTGACTCAGCAGACCTGATTTCCTTGGGCAGATGGTTCCAGAGAGATGGACCTCTAACTGTGAACGCCCTGTCCCCTTTCTTTTTCATTTTTGTATTTGGAATGCATACTAAAACCACTACTCCTCCTGCCCTGTTTGTGAAGTTACATTTTTTTCTCAATTGTTTACACACATTTTCTGAAAGCATGCCTTATACTATCAGAACTCTACACACAAATCAAACAACACACACACAACGGGCAAAACCCCTCAGTTCTCCTGCAAAATGAAACTTTACATTCAAAACATGTTATTTCTTCTCAAAATGGTATTTTGTTTTCATATGACACACACAAACCACCGTATGAATAGACATTTATAAGAACCAGCTGAGCACTGATGTGCTCAATGTAAAACACTCTGATGAATGGAAAACACTTCTTCTCCATTCATCATAATGACTTAGGCCTGTTTTTGTTCAGTGTTACACTTACTACAGACAGTTCATACATAAGTGTGTTTTAAAATATTTTAGAATATTGTTTTTATACTCTAAACACACAAATACATGGTAAGAAATATATTTTATCCCCCCCCCCCAAAAAAAAACAATGTACACAGTGTACATCCCACGCAGCTCAAAGTTGCACATACAGTGGTCTACATACAAAACAACAGAAGGATTTATTGTATACAGTTACAGTAACAAAAAAACAAAAAAAACTATGCTGCATCAGCTCTTCTGTTTTGGTCTGGCCACAGCACCTCATCCACATCACAAGCAATGTTTTCCCTGGCCAAGCAGTCGGGGAAATAAAGCTCTGATTGCTAATAGTAAAACTGTGAGACAGGTGTTTTCCCATGTGATGAGTCAGTATGCATAGTAGGGCAATTAACTTTAGATTTTGAATGACAGTGTGTTCCTTGTGAGAACAAGAGATTGTCTTCATGAAAACTGTGCCAAATGCAGAGAAGTGTGTGTAGTGTTTTGAAAAAAGTGTGTTTTAGAACTGCAATTGGAGTGTAAAGCAGAAATTGTGCTTGTAGTTTAGCAGAATTGGGCTCAGGGGGTTTGTGCATGGGTTACATGTTGTGGTCAATGTGACTCAAGTACCAGTATTTGCGTGTAAACAATTGAGAAAAACTGTAACATCAAACCCCTGCTCTTTTATCACTGCTTTGACATGCAGTACTCTAAACTCACCACAAGAGGGGGCTTTTATATCACCCCATACAAGTTCAGTTGAAAGCAACCAATGGTCAAAGCTTAATGCTGCTTCAGTTAAAGTTATATTTGTTGGGGGGCATTTTCACCTTTATTGATCAGACAGCTGGAGAGAGACAGGAAATGTGAGGAGGGGAGAGCAGCAAATGATCAAGGCCGGGAGTCGAACCAGCGACCACTGCAACAAGGACTACAGCTGTACGTGAGGGACATGTTGAGTTCATTTCTTTTTTTATTTGACTCAAGGTCGACTCAGACAGGTCAAAAAAATCTGCTGAACAAGAGCTGAGAGAAAAACATCAACAATCCCTGAAACCAATGCGAGGGTGCAGAGTCTGATGTAACTTTCCATCCATTCAAAAAATAAATCATGGGAATAAAATAAATGCTTCAGGTAGACAAATACTGTTTCACCTCAGACTTTATGATTCACTTTATATACACTCATACATTTCTTATGATACATAAAAACTACTTCAAATCTCATACTTTCATTCTTTTAACTCACATAGTGAACAAAATAAGCATTTATTCTTTTAAATATTTTGCATTGTATTTTTCATTTTTCATTTTATTTATGTATTATTATTATTATTATTATTATTATTATTATTATTATTATTATTAAAACTTCAGCTCAGTTCTTTTGATGCAGTGCTGTTATAGTTTACAGGGAAAGTAAATATCAATCTCTGTACTTATGATGCACCACATAATAACACAAGTTAAATACAGAATAAATAAATAGTTATCTATAATTCAAGACAAACATATTTTTGTCTCCTTACTCTCAATGACAGCTTTCATATAAAGACACAAAGGTAGGCAGGGTTCTTATTAATTTTGGAGTGTGCATGCAGCGTTAGTGAAGAGGAGAAAATGATTTTTTTTGTTTTCATTAACCATCATGAACTAATACTGTGTAGATAAAGAAAAACATTAAAGTGTTTTTTATTAGCAGATTCACACTGTGGGTATTTCCCTGTATCAGTGTCACAGTCAGGATGAGAAGCTCAATGTTCCTATAAAGTCCTGCTGCTGTAGTCTAGGCTTATAAATGGTGTAGATGTAAAGAGTCTGGCAGCACTAAATCAGATCACTGCTTCCATCAGCAACATCAGGAGGGTCATATTATACGTGTGAACATCATATTTGATTCACCATTAGATACAGTTTGACAACAACTCGTGTTGACATTCAACCTCCTCAAACATTACTGTCAAAATGAAGACGATGCAGGAGCACAAAAACGGTGCGATACAAAGCATTGTGATACAAAGCATTGTGATACAAAGGGATGTGATACAAAGGGATGTGATACAAAGGGATGTGATACGAAGTAATGAAATGAGATTCGGTAATGTTGAGATGCGATAAAAAAAGCGATGCAATATGAACTGATGGTATAGGAAGTGAGACTATAAAAGGCAATACGATACAAAGCAATGAGATACGAAGCGATGCAATGTGAGATGATACAAAGTAATGTGATATAAACTGATACCATATGAATGATACCATATGAATGATGCGATGCAATGTGATACGATGCGATACAGAGCAATACAAAACGATGAAATGTGAAGCAATGCAATAAGATATGATATGATGTGATATGATACAATGTGATATGATACAGCGTGATATGATACGATGTGATACGATGTGATCTGATGCAATACAATGTGATACGATGTGATACGATACAATGTGATACGATATGATGTGATACGATATGATGTGATACAATACAATGTGAAGCGATACAATGTGATACGATATGATGTGATACAATACGATGTGATACAATACGATGTGATACGATACGATGTGATACGATACGATGTGATACGATATGATGTGATACAATATGATGTGATACAATATGATGTGATACAATATGATGTGATACAATATGATGTGATACAATATGATGTGATACTATATGATGTGATACGATACGATGTGATACGATGTGATACGATATGATGTGATACAATACGATGTGATACGATGTGATACGATATGATGTGATACGATACGATGTGATACGATACGATGTGATACGATATGATGTGATACGATACGATGTGATACGATATGATGTGATACGATACGATGTGATACGATACGATGTGATACGATACGATGTGATACGATACGATGTGATACGATACGATGTGATACGATATGATGTGATACGATACGATGTGATACGATGTGATACGATATGATGTGATACGATACGATGTGATACGATACGATGTGATACGATGTGATACGATATGATGTGATACGATATGATGTGATACGATACGATGTGATACGATACGATGTGATACGATATGATGTGATACGATACGATGTGATACGATGTGATACGATATGATGTGATACGATACGATGTGATACGATACGATGTGATACGATGTGATACGATATGATGTGATACGATACGATGTGATACGATACGATGTGATACGATGTGATACGATACGATGTGATACGATACGATGTGATACGATACGATGTGATACAATATGATGTGATACAATACGATGTGATACGATACGATGTGATACGATACGATGTGATACGATATGATGTGATACGATACGATGTGATACGATGTGATACGATATGATGTGATACGATACGATGTGATACGATACGATGTGATACAATACAATGTGATACAATACGATGTGATACAATACGATATGATACGATGTGATACGATATGATGTGATACAATACGATGTGATACAATACGATATGATACAATACGATGTGATACGATATGATGTGAAACGATATGATGTGATACAATACGATGTGATAAGATACGATGTGAGACAATATGATGCGATAAAAGGCGATATGATATGATGCAATTCGATATGATGCAACACGATACGATGCAATATGATGCAATATGATGTGATATGATGCAATACGATATGATGCAATACGATATGATGCAATACGATATGATGCAATACGATACGATGCAATATGATGCAATATGATGTGATATGATGCAATACGATATGATGCAATACGATGTGATATGATGCAATATGATGCAATATGATGTGATATAATGTGATATGATGTTATATGATGTGATATGATGCGATACGATGTGATATGGTGCGATACGATGTGATATGATGCAATACGATGTGATATGATGCAATACGATGTGATATGATGCAATACGATGTGATATGATGCAATACGATGTGATATGGTGCGATACGATGTGATATGATGCGATACGATTTGATATGGTGCGATACGATGTGATATGATGCAATACGATGTGATATGGTGCGATACGATGTGATATGATGCAATACGATGTGATATGATGCAATACAATGTGATATGATGTGATACAATGTGATACAATGTGATATGATGTGATATGATGTGATATGATGTGATATGATGCGATACGATGTGATATTATGCAATGTGATGCCATGAGAAACGATGCAATGGGATGCAATGCAATGCGATACAATGTAATCTGATGCGTTACAAAGCGATACAGAGGGAAGAGATGTGATGTGATGCGATACAAAGTGTTTTGATTCAAAGCGATGTCATACAAGGCAATGCAATGCAATCTGATGCGATATGACATGAACTGATGCGATACGAAGTGATACAATACAAAAGCTGCAGCTCCTCTAGAGTCTGCTTTAGTCTGGCAGAAGTACACCGGAATCAATCCCGTTCACAGCCGGCAGCAGAAGAAGCTGCCTCTGAAGATCACTTCTATATTTGTACACACTACACCTAGGTGAATCTCTTTAAACTCACCTGTTTGAATGATGTCAAGGCTGAGAGTTATGCATCATTATGAGCTGAATTGACTGACAGGTGGACTTGAGTCGTTTGAAGCTAAGCTATGGTCTCCACTGCACCTCTTTGTGTTTCTCTAGATTAGTTTTATATATTTTTCATATTGACATATACAGTATGTCCTGATTCCCGTCTGGATAGTCACTTTGCTGTTTAAATCACTGATCAGAAAGGAAGTGGTGAAATGATCAATCTGGCTGATGTAAGATTTACAAAGCTGGAGCTCAGCGGAACAACATTTGAATCATAGATAGACCTGAGCATGAAGTCTCATAGGAATACGATTATTTCCACATCGAAGCTTGGACAGCCGTCATCACTGAAGCTGTCTTATGAGCGGAGCAAACATGAACTATCTGAGACTCAAATCATCCTTAGTTTCAAAAGTTACAAACAGCGGGCTTCATTTCTGAGTCATTAGACCTCCCAGCTGAGCTCTCAGCTCCAGAGTTCATCTCCAGTGATGTTTGTCTTTACGTCGTGTGAGTTCAAGTGACATCACGCAGCAGACGGGGACACACACACTGTCTGTTTATCTGCCCAATTTCATGTTTTCTCTGCCTGCTGTGTTTGCTTTGAGAAACTGGAGGTCACGTGTGTGTGTGTGTGTGTGTGTGTGTGTGTGTGTGTGTGTGTGTGTGTGTGTGTGTGTGTGTGTGTGTGTGTGTGTGTGTGTGTGTGTGTGAGAGAGAGAGACAGAGATTGAGACAGAGGCAGTGCTGACATGACTAATGCTGGGATCAGCTCCCATTCATACCTCCAAAGCTGAACTGGAAACACACATATTATCATCCTGCTCTCCATTATATAAACTGAAACTGTGCCTCCTGCGTGTGCGTGTGTGTGTGTGTGTGTGTGGTGTGTGTTTGTGTGTGTGTGTGTGACAGGTTAACTGGAGTACACTGAGGCAGAAGTTCACCAGTGAGTTCAGACAGAGGTCACTCTCTCTCCTCTCATTCTCTTATTCCTCCACTCCCTTTGTTTTCTCTCACTGTCTCTCTCTGCTGCACTTTTATATTTCAATTTCCTGCTGTTTCCATTTTCATTCTTTTAACTCTATCTCTCTACCTTTCTTCCTTCTTTCTATCTTTCTTCCTTCCTTCTCTCTTTCTTTCTTTCTTTCTTTCTTTCTCTCTTTTACTTTGCTGCTCCTGTCAAAGTATCATCTATCCTAATCTTTTTAACCCTTTCAAAGAAGTTTACACTTGTTTTCCAGTGTGCGTGTGTGTGTGTGTGTGTGTGTGTGTGTGTGTGTGTGTGTGTGTGTGTGTGTGTGTGTGTGTGGTGTGTGTGTGGTGTGTTGATGCCCTCTCTGTCAAAGTACAGCTAGAGGAAGTGTCCTCAGGGTTCAGCCATAGGTCACTCTTAGTGTAACTCCGCCCCCACACACCATGAGACTGATACACAGGCAAACAACACAGCGTCTTCAAAGCATTAGAGCTCATAATGTATTTATCTAATTGTTGGATGTGTAAGATCATCCTTTCTGAAGTTAAATGTATGTTACATTGAAAAGCACATGAGGACTATTGAAGTAAGAAAAATAGGTGTATGACTGAGAAGTGTGAAGGAAAATCCTGAGAAAAAAAAAACAACAACAAAAAGAAGAAGAGATATTTAGGAGGTCAAAAGGTTTCATTCACAAGAAGAATGTTAGAGGAGCTCCTCTGGATCGTCTGTAAGATTGAAGAGATAGATATGAACCCACTAATCATGAAAGCAAAATTAAAAGGAGTCAGACTCAGTCCACATGAAGCAGACATCATCTGAGATTCATGAGGTCATTTACAAGAACACACATGAGTAAAAATACCAAAAAACAGACAAAAAAAACAAACAAATTGTAGAGAAACGATCTACAGCAAAGAATCACAGAGTGAAAAATATGTGAATAAGTCAGACAGCTAGAAATGAAGTTAAGGTGTTAACTTAAATTCGGGAGCAGGACCACGCCTAAACCACGCCTAAACCACACCCTCAATCCCCTGACAAGCCTACTTAAACGTAGCAAGACTACTCAACCGTTCGTCTGTTGCTCTTCAACCCGCCCTCCCTCACCTTGCTCTGCTTCAATTGCCTTTTTTCTTACCCCTTACTACTCAACGCTCTTTTGTGCCCTTGTCAAATTCCAGGTACTGCCTAGGATCAAGATCAGCTCCGGCTAGGACAACGCTGAGACGTAATCCCCATCTTGAGTCTCCATCTGCTGGGCTATACGACGCACAATAAATCATTACATGTTCAAACTTATATTCTCGTGTGGCGTGGTCCTTGCTAGGGAAAGACGCATTATAAACATTTTTTGAAAAAGAACAAAACAACACATTAAGGACAAATCAGTGATTTGCGAAGCAGTACGAAGCGTTTTGATACGAGGAAGTATCTTGATATGAAGTGACACAATGTGATGCGATACGAAACGAAGTGATGCAATACAAAGTTAAGCAATACAATGTAAAACGCAGCAATACGCCAGAAGTGACAATGTGATGCGAACACAGCAATGCGATGAAAAGTGACACAATGCGATGAAAAGTGACACAATGCGATGAAAAGTGACACAATGCGATCAGTACAAAGGGATAAGAAGCGATGCGATGCGATGCAAGACGATGCAATACGAAGCAAAGCTGTATGAAGCAATGCGATTAGAAGCAATGAAATGCATTATAATACGGTACAATGTGATGCCATACAAAATGCTACGAAATGATCCGATACAAAACCAGGCGATGTGAAAAAAAGCGGTGATTTAATACGATGCAAAGCGATATATGAACTGATGTGATATAAAGTGATGCAATGCGATGCGATATGATATGATGGGATTTGATGCGATACGATGCAGTATGAAGCAATGCGATGTGATGCAAAGCAATGCGATGTGATGCAAAGCAATGCGATTCGATGCGATGTGATACGATCAAGCAGCAACCTCCGGTCTAAAAATATGAGTCAATGTGGAAGTGTTAAAAGCTGCAGTTCATCAAGGATCCACTTGAGTCTGGCTCCAGAATTACCGGAAGTCACATACACATGAATGGGAAAAAGACGATCTTTACAGCAGAAATAAACATGTTTACAGCCTGGTACAAAAGACGAGTGTAGTCTGAATAGCTCATTTCTCGATGTCCTCTCACTGTGAGGGGGGTGAATTTTTTTCTAATTCGTCAATTTCAAAGATATTGAGATTACCAGTCTTCCAATGAGAGGCACAGCTGCCTGCAGGAACACTGCAGCTGTTGGCTAGGAGGCTCAAAGCCCGCCTCTTTACGTCACACTGGCTCGACAGAAGCAATATGGCTGCCGCCGCCGATTGGCTTCAAAACAGCTCTTCAGAAACAGATGGGTGACGTCACGGATACTACGTCCATATTTTTTACAGTCTATGGAGACGATACGATACGATACGGGTAAGATACAAAGCGACCCCATACCATACAAAATGCGATACACTATGATACAATACGTTACAATATGATAGGATGCAATACAATACAGTATAATATTTGTTGATATGATGCAACATGATAGATATGATACATATGATACAATGCATTATCGTACAATATTTTACAATACAATAGGATTCATGGTTATACAGCATGATGACATTGAATGATATGATGCAATAAGATCTCATAGAATATGATTTAAGCAAACATCCTCCACATCCACTGTTGTCCCCAGTGGCAGACCATGTCATCCAGCTACAGTTGACTCGCACTTTCCAGCTCTACTCTGAGAATCTGTGTTCAGGTCTGGAGTGACCCAGCACTTGGTACTTTGGTCATTATTGTGGTGATGTTAATTGTTGATGATGATAATGGAAGGTCTTAAATGGTTTGGTTGCTTCATTGTAGATGTTCCTTATTTAAAAAAAAAAAAAAAAAAAAAATTCCTTATTTACTTTTGTGCATTGCCTTTACACTGCTTGGCAGTACCTGCACCAAATGGACTTGAAGCACTTTGTTACTCTTACTGATCTTGTTTCCTCTTGTCTAGATCTTTGCTTGTGTTGTTCTTGTTCTCGTATGTATTTTGCTTTGGATAAAAGCGTCTGCTAAATGACATTGTCACATTGTAACATCACAGAGGACAGTTTCAAAAACTGTTTCAAGTTTTCTGCTTCATAATTTGTTCTAAATGTCAAATCATTTTTGAACATTTAACCTGATTCCATCATTCGTTTTTAATTTTCCTTTGATTAAAATGTCCTTCAATGGAGTTACTGTGTATTTGTATCATTACAGTGATGTTTGTGGGGGATAGCACAGTGATATACTTCAAACACAGATACTCAGATACAGTTATTTCTTTGTGTGTGTGTGTGTGTGTGTGTGTGTGTGTGTGTGTGTGTGTGAGTGTGTGTGTGTGTGTGTGTGTGAGAGTGTGTGTGACTGGTTGCAGCAGTCAGTGTGTACAAACAGAAGCTGGTTTTCAAAGTGAGATTAGGTGTCATAAATCGTGTGTGTCGACAGCTGGCAGCCTGCTGCTCCTCCCCGTCTGAGGCTGCAGCAGAGCCACACAGTGACATCAGGACAGGACGCCCCGCAGGTACCTGAGGACAAGGACAGACCACATACTGATACAGCTGTGCGTGAGGACTGTGACCTCTATTCATGGTCGCTCCTTCAGGGACACCTTTCATTCACATTCACCTCCTTACTCAACATGTACTTCAAGTAAACAGAGCGGCTGTCATTCTTTTCTTTCTTTAAAAGGTCTTTAAATTAAATGTCAAAACAATCTATGATAACTCGTAGATTTATGTCAATGACGATGAAAACTAAGTGGGTGCACAACAACCCAGCTCATCTAAAAGCCTCATCGTGCCCCTGACATCTCATCACATCCTGCTAACAAGGAAGTTTTTTTTACCAGTGCTTTTACAAATAAAACTGATTATGATGATATATTATGTTGATGACAAACGAACACCTGAAACCTTGCAGAGAACAAGTGAAGAAGGTGTTTATAGCACAAGCTATGTGATATCATGATTTATTACACTGCTCTCCTATCACCGGGCTATGTCAAATACTTGATTCTGATTGGTCAAACCCTGCTTGACAATCGTTATAAAGCAAAGGTGACGCTAGAGAAAACCTGATCACACACATTACACATAAAAATGTTAGCTACAGATTCTCCAGATCTGTGTCCGGTTTGTCTCGGCACGGAGACAGCAGCATGGACCGCAGGACTGCCGGACCGCAGGACCGCCGGACCGCAGGACCGCCGGACCGCCGGACCGCCGGACCGCCGGACCGCCGGACAGCTGGAGTCATGTGACCGAGGTTTCCCGCAGTAATCACTGAATCAAGGATTCTCCTCCTCCTCTCCTCATTCATGTTGTCTTTCTGGTCCTCTGAAAACCTCTGACCTGTTGACTCCAGGCCTGGCTCCGCTCATCATGACGGTTTGTTGTTGTAGTTAAGTGAAATACGATCTTGTGATAACACAGAGTGTTTTATTCTGAAAATTAACCTGATGTTTTCATTTTGTTTTGGTGCCTGACTTCCTGTCCTGCTCCATCTGTTCTGTTGAGATTGATGCATCGTGCTCCGGCATCCGGCAAAAATACAAGTCTTGTGTATCTTATCTGTTGCGTTCCGACCTGCCGGATCAGCGAAGCAGCTGGAATGCAATAGAGTGGATCCAGTGGAAGTTAACACATTGAGAATAGAAGAATAGAAACCTCTATTCAGATCCGGTGCTGTGACAGATCAGAGACGGATCGGAGACGGTATGATGGAGTTTGGCCGTAATGTTGATCATACTGAAGAAAACAAACATGAAGTAACAACACTGTATGAGCTTTGGTAGAGTACAGGACTAGAAGAGTGAGAAGGAAAGTTACAGAGAAGAGGACCTTACTCCGGTGCTGCTGGGATTTTGTGCATCTGTTAAAAATGATAATATTAGGTCATTACCATGAATGAAAAGTTCATTGTAATGTGATTTATTACTGTAATAAAAGATCATGTTTAGACTTTAACTTCAATGAAAATGTTATGTTTAATAGTGAGAACACAAAGTGAAGAAAATATATTTATATCGCACATTCAAAGTGCTTCACATTAAAATATATTAAAAGAATCATAACAAAGGTCAACAAAACACATTGAAAGAAAGTATTTTAAAATCATTAAAACAAGCCAATTAAGCACAAACAGAAGGTTAAAACAAAAAAAGACAGATTTAGAATAAAAGAACAAACTTACTGTGCAGTGTGTGATAAAAATAGATATTAAAATGATAAAATGCAAGGCAGTTATAAACAGGTGAGTCTTCAACCTGACATTAAAAGAAGTATGAGTTTCAGCAAACCTGACATTGTCTGCGAGTTTGTTCCAGATATTTGGAGCACAAAAACTGAACGCTGCTCTCCATGTTTGGGTCTGACTCTTGGACAGAAAACACTTGTGTCTTTTTACCCTAAGCCATTCAGAGCTTTATAAACCAGCAGCAGTATTTTAAAATCTTTTCTCAAACAGACAGGGATTGAGTGTTAAGACCTCAGAACAGGAGTGATGTGATCCACTTTCTTGGCCTTGGTGAGGACCATTGACTGTATAAATAATGGACGTAGTATCCCTGACATCACCCCTCTGTTTCTGAAGCGCTGTTTTCGTAATCGTAATATGTTTGTGGTTTCAGGTACTTCCGAAGCCAGCCTAAAGTGGATCCTCAATGAACTGCAGTTTTTAACACTCCTGCATTGGCTTTAACTCTAGCAGCCAGAGGTTGCTGCTAGGTCGGGGACTCCTGCAGCAGTCTTTTGTTGTTGTTGTTGTTGTTGAAACTGAGGCATAGCAGCATAAATTCCTCATTTTTAAAGCATAAAGTAATCGTTAGGTTGATACTTAATGTGAGCTGCTGGTGATGCCTTTCCCAACAAGGTGAGACACCCTCAAGCTAACTACATCATCCCTCACATGTTGGGGGTCAGTTTTTAAGTTCTATTTGTGTTACCTTGAAGGGATAAAGACTTTGATGTCATGCTGCACCCCTCTGTTGTAAAATGTAGTCTGTGATACCTGCTCACTCCTCTGCAAAGTGAACCAGTCTAGGTAAGGTAATGCCCTGCAGTGACCCCTCCCTCATTACAAGCACTGATGTGGCTGCAGATAATAAATGTTTGTTTTGATAGCAGGCTTCTGATAGCATCAGTATGATCTCATCTGTTGCTGATGGACAGTTTGTCTAACCCTCTGCAGCCGTCTGTGATGGATAACGAGAGCCAGCAGCAGATTGTTTGGACTCTGCAGACACCTCTCCAAAAACACACGGGTTAAGTCTCTCACTCGTCCTGCTCGTGAACAATGTGTGACCACAATGTTAGACCACTGAGTTGTAGCTCTAAGGGACTGAGGGCCAATCTTCAGCCTGTT
This sequence comes from Notolabrus celidotus, assembly GCF_009762535.1. Lineage (NCBI taxonomy): Eukaryota > Metazoa > Chordata > Actinopteri > Labriformes > Labridae > Notolabrus > Notolabrus celidotus. The sequence continues at coordinate 4,463,654 of NC_048289.1, forward strand.
GCTTTCCGTGTTTCCTTCAGGGCCTCAAATCAGACAAACAGTCTGCTGACCTGTTTTTAGAGGTGCTTTATTTGCATGAATAACAATGCACTTTACAATGCAGTACTTTGTTGTTGTAAGATGCTATTTCCAGTATCGGCTGGTTTCTTCCCAAAGCAGAGAAGCTCAGTAAGGCCTGGACTCTGTCACGGTCACATCCGTCATGAAAATGTGGATGCACCAAAAAAAAACTGGCACACTGATCCATGGCTGCATCTTGAAAATAGTGGTGCTAGTATTGGTTTAAAGTTTACCACCTTCAGTGCTGTCTCATACTTTTGGAAAGTGCTCCCTAAAGCAAGGGGAGTTCGAAACCCCTAGATGACTTGGATCCTCCAGGAACTATCTCCTGGGACAAGGAACAGTTCCTGCAGTAGGTTTGTAGCTCCTCCTCTGATCCAGTTTTAGTTCAGATAAAAGTCTACAGAGTATCCACACGTCTTTAAAGACCGGTTTCTAGTCTTGATGTTTGTGACTCCCTCAGTAACAGATCACCGTATAGAGAAGTGTTATCTTCATCTGATATGCGGACATTACCAATCAATTGTTTGAAGTCAGGTTGTAATGACTTCTTCCGTGTGTGTGTGTGTGTGTGTGTGTGTGTGTGTTTGTGTTGGTGGGGGTGGGTGGGTGATATGCAGAGGGAGGGGGAGCAGAGGTAACAGGGTAATGGGGCAGTGGGCGTTGGATGTCGGGTGGGGGTTAAGATGACGTGGAGAGGGTTGGGGTAAGATTGGGGTGAAGGTTTAAGTTGAGGGCAGAGGGGAAAGAGAGGAGAGGAGGCGTGTGTGTGTGTGGGTGTGGGTGTGTGTGTGAGGGTTTACATGAAGGGCAGACTGCCTGTGTGTATCTGTCCTCTGAACGACCCCCTCTACTTCTACACTTGAACAAGAGGCTTCCATATCTTACCGTGTGTTGTGTGTGTGTGTGTGTGTGTGTGTCGTGTGTGTGTCGTGTGTGTGTGTGTGTGTGTGTGTGTGCGTGTGTGTGTGTGTGTGTGTGTGTGTGTGTGTGTGTGTGTGTGTGTGTGTGTGTGTGTGAATCAAAGGCAGTTCAGGTGAGAGCCTAGTGTGTGACATGCTTAAGCTCAGCTTAAGAAGTCCTGCCCAGTGACATAACTTTTGTTGTTTTGGCTCTGCACGCCGCAGAAGGTTTAAACTGGAGGTACGAGCGTCGGTGCAGCCGTCACAGACTCAGGAAGCAGAAGATGATCAACAGGTCTACCTTCCTGAGAGTGTTTCAAGAAGAAAGACAACCTGTAGTTTTCAATAAAATAGGTTAATGAGTCTGGTCCTGCTGGAGGTTTCTGCCTGATAAAGGAAGTTTGTCTTTGCCACTGTAACTTGCTAAATGCTGCAAAGTGGATTGGTGGATTAACCTTCCTGTTATGTTGCGGGTCAAATTGACCCTTTTTAAAGTCTATTTTAGGCAATATATGCCTTCCAAACCAGCTAAATGCAACATAAAAACTGGACAGCATGTGACAGAGGAGGTGTCTTGTCATTTTATCAACTTCACTTCATAAAAAAAAAAATCAAAATGTAAAATAAAATAAACTGAAACATATGTCATGAAAAACTGTTGTAATCATATTTAGGGCTTTCAAATGTACATTAAATACATTTTAACATTAATTTTAATGGAAAAGGAGTAAGTTATCCTCATTGAACCATGATCTGAGAGAATTAAAGAACACCAATGGACCAAATCTGGATTTAAATGGTTAGTAATGGAGTGAAAAATTAGGTTAAAAAAATGTGTATTGGGCTTTTTTGGGGTTCTGACACTTTTGGATAATTGAATATGCCCCGGGTCAAATTGATCCTGGAACATTATTGCTGTTCCAGAGAAAGGAACATAACAGGAGGGTTAAGATGAGATCAGACTGATTCCTGTCTGTAAAATGGGACTGGATCTTATCCTGTCTTGATGATGGGTCTTTGTTAATATGTGTGTATCGTGTGGTAATTAGTATCATGTCCTGAAGTTTTAGAACTGACAAAAGGTACCAGAAGTTAATGCAGACTTCAGTGAGTCACAAAAAACCTCTTCATCACGCACCATCATCATTGGCCTCATTTTGCCAACACTGTAGAGAATTTTCACGTTTACAGATTTTAAAAATAGTCCCAGTGATTCCTCGTCAGTGATCATGAAACTGTCCTCATTCAGCTCTCCTTCTTCTCTGAGCTCTGTGGTTCACACACCTTTAAAAAGAAACTAATGTCACAACTTTGAACCCTGCTGCTATCATCACCACTGCTCATGGTTTAACTTTCTTGTATTTCTTTGGATTCATTTGACATGACGTGTGATCAGTTTGCCTCTGGTGTTGATCATGTTAGTGAAAGTTAATAACTGTTGTCAAGGGGTTTTGACCAATCAGAATCAAGCATAGTACACAGACTGAAGATCAGTAAGAGAGCCGGGCATTAAAATAACTGATTTACCACCTGTTTGAATTCAACTGTTATAGCTACAGTCATTAGTCACACTGTACTGTTGATGCTCATATCACATATTCTGCTGTTATTATCAGCCATTAGTCAGTTATATTTGCTGTTATTGTTGTTGCTCTGTTTGATGTCTCTGTCCATCTCTGTCCTCTCTGTCCCATTTACTCGGCTCATCCAGTCTCAACAGATGACTGTTCAACATGAGTCTGGTTCTGCTCGAGGTTTCTTCCTGGTAAAAAAAAAATTCTGCACAAAGCTTGCTCTGGTGGACTTGTGTTAGGTCTAGTTAAGTTCCCATCATTCATAGCTGTGTCACTTCATACTGGACTGACAGAACCTGGACTGACTGTGTGGGATTTGTTGGTTGTGTAGAAAACCCTTCTAGATTCTGACTGATCCTGTTGATGTGTCTGGAGATTTAAATGATCAATGACGTTACAACCCCGTACGTATTGTGTAAATGTGCAACGTGCCTCTCTTAATTAGGGAAGCACTTATTGGCTCTGCTGTGGTGGGATCGCAGCAGCGGTCCAATAAAATCGAACATACCTGCAGCCCACCTGCTGTTAATAAAACATCTCAGACACAACCTTTTCTGGTTCTCTGCTAAAGTTTAAAGTAGTCCCCTTTTACCTCCCAATGTTATTTTTTTACATATCCAACATGTTGCTCTGCTCTTGCTTGGCTTCACTATAAAATCTCTGAACACAGATTTCACAATTCATAGCTCCTCATGAGGCGTCCTGACAGGAATCGTTGCTGAAAAAGAGCACACACGTGCCAGCCCTTGCTCCAATAATGACATGAATAGATACTAAGGCCTTCATTGCAACCTCAAAACTAAGCAAGTGTTTTTTTTGTCTTGTTTCAAGTGAAAACTGTCCTAAAAGACTTAATGTTAGCTAGATTCATCTGCTTCAACAACACCTCTAAAAATGTCTTGTTTTAAGATCGGTCAGCTGAAGAGAAATGTGGGAGCAACAGCTAATCCAGTTAAGAGGGAGCTTGTATTATTATCTGGTTGGAGCAGGACATTTGCAAACCACAGCTCAATAGACTGACGAGTGATTTCAGAGAGCGGAGGAAGCAGGAAGAGATCTACTTCATGTGTCGTCAGTTTAGGATTGTTCCCAGGAAATCTGTGGATGCTGGATTTAAGTCACTTCATAAAGTAAACATTGCCTGTAGTCAAATGTATCTTCACACACAAACACATGCACCCTCACACACACACCTGCAGTGCTGGGCGTGCAGCCATGGAGCAGACTGCCTGTTTCACGCTTCATAACGTTTTACCGGAACGTTCTGGAGGAATCTGACTCCAACTGGCAGCGAGGCCAGAAAAGACAGGTGTGCTGGAGTGTGCGTGGGTGGCACCGTGTGTGTGTGTGTGTGTGTGTGTGTGTGTGTGTGTGTGTGTGTGTGTGTGTGTGTGTGTGTGTGTGTGTGTGAGAGACGTAGAGGCAGAGGATTTGTAGCTGTGAACATGTGCATGTGCTGTGAGGATGGTTGGAGTTTATTATGAACGTGTTGCTGTAGCTTAATTTAACTACTTTCAATCAGAGGAGACGACAATCTGGTCTTTAGACTGAATATAATACTGTGATTATAGCTGGTGATAATGTGGGGCAAAAAATCTGCCAACAGAACCAGAAACTTGTCCCTCTGTTTGGAGTTCTGTAAAAACTTTGCATTCTAAATCCTGCAGTGTTAACACCTTGTTTCAAATTACTGTTTCTTCATGCATTTCAAAAGTACATAGGCGTTTAGCTGCGTCTTTAAAAATGTCCTACATTTAATTTCTTCTCCAGCTGCGGTGGTCAGGAAAAAAATGTAAGGTGTAGCAAAGTAAGGACTCTCACAATGAGAACAAAAGGCAAAAAGACAATATGCCTTGGTTGCAAAAATTATTACTGATAAAGCTTTAAGTTAGAGCTGGATCAGGCTTGGACCAGCTTTTAGTTATGCTGCTATATAGGCTTAGACTGATACACTGGGATCCTGTCTTTCCCTCTCTCTCTGCCTGTCTCTTACTTTAACTCTCCCTGTCCCATTGAAGTTACTAACCATAGACCTTTCTGGAGTCCCTGAGCTCCCTTGTTTGTAGGTTCCTCTGGATCTCTGCTGCTGTGGATGTGCCAGACTCCAGCTGCTACAACTACTACTATCCATCTCACCACTATCATCTCTCTCTATCTTCATCTCCCTCTATCTCTCTCTCCAACACGGTCTCAGCAGATGTGTGTCTAACATGAGTCTGGTCCTGCTGGAGGTTTCTGCCTGTTAAAGGAAGTTTGTCCTTGCCACTGTTACTTGCTAAATGCTGCAAAGTGCTCTGCTCATGGTGGATTAAGATGAGATCAGACTGAGTCCTGTCTGTAAGATGGAACTGGATCTGATCCTGTCTTGATGTTGGGTCTTTGTTAATAATAGAACATAGAGTACGGTCTAGACCTGCTGTGTTTGGAAAGAGTCTGAGGAGAACATTTGTTGATATTTGGCACTATATAAATAAAGATTGATTGATTGATCCAGGTCTGCCTCTGACGTGGTCAGCAGTACTGTCCATACTGTGTGACATCACACACTTGAGGGTTATTTGGACGAGTGTGTGACCAGCCTTAGTATGGGATAATGTATAGAGTGATGGTGGTTATGTGGAAAGAACACAGCCAAAGGGGACAGAGCAGGATGCTGCATTCCTAGTTTACATGGTTTCCACTGAAGGGCTAGTGTTCTCAAAAAATTTGAACCAGTTTTTTGTGTTTTCAGTCACTCAAAACGCTGTTCTGAGATTATAAATGACCAAAACGTAACAATAGTTTAACAGTAAGCTTATAGTTTTAATTAATGGCACCACAGTGTCATCTTAAGTTTTATTCTTGTTGACTGAGCGCCATTTGTTGTTTCGATAAGCAGTTCAAATGAGATCCAGAATCCACGTGAATGATTTTGTAATTATGATAAATCTGCTGATTCTAACACTTCAGATAGAAATGTTATTGACTTTGTTTTCAGGACTACAGCTCTGACCATCTCAAGACATATCTCACAGATCTCTCACTATCAATAAATAAATTGTATTTCCGAGGTAGATATCCCTGTATACCAACCTTGTGTGTGTGTATGTGACAGAGAGACCAGGGGAGAAAGAGAGAGAGAGAGAGAGAGAGAGAGAGAGAGAGAGAGAGAGAGAGAGAGAGAGAGAGAGAGAGAGAGAGAGAGAGAGAGAGAGAGAGAGAGAGAGAGAGAGAGAGAGAGATGGAGGGTGGAGTATCTCCCTGCACCCTATGTTACCCTGAATGAACTGCTGCTGAACTCTGCGTGACTGTGGTCATGAAAAAGTCACACACACACACACACACACACACACACACACACACACACACACACACACACACACACACACACACACACACACACACACACACACACACACACACACACACACACAGGCATGTATGTGCAGGTTGTGGGGTTCCCTTGCTGGGACAGCTGCTTTTTTCACGACCACAGTCATTCTGTGTGTGTGTGTGTGTGTGTGTGTGTGTGTGTGTGTGTGTGTGTGTGTGTGTGTGTGAGTGTGTGTCTGAGTGGTTGTTATATACATGTGAAGTGAGTGTTTAGGTGTGCAGCAAATGGTGGTTCCTGCCCTGCTCTGCTGATCCAGAGGCTGTGACCCTGCAGTCACCACACATCACTCATCTGTTTTTTTATGTCTGTGTTTACAGAAACAAAGTGAGCTCTCATGAAAACTTTGAAACAGATTCAGACTGAACACAAGTTTTGGATTCAGGAAACAACACACTCTTATTTTACATTATATCCCATGGTGTCCAGAAAGGAAAGGGTTCCTCTGCTTGGAGCAGGGAGCTAAGTGTTATAGAAGAATATCCTTACAGTTTTTCCCGTTTCTGGAGAACAATGTTCATCAGATCATTGTTTAGACTTCCGCCATTCAAAGAACAACCACCCTCTAACCTTGCTATAGTCCCAGAGGCTGTTTTACACAGTAAACTATTGTAACTCTGTGGCCATTCCTTTTCACAGAAACAACATTTTGTACGGCTTAAAAGACAAACTTTTGAAACCGGGTTAAAGAGAGGAATCTTTTGAAAATGCCATGATCTCTGTAATCTGGCAAAAAGTGGATCTTGGATCATGACAACACAGCCCATGCATATTATGTTCCAAGTCAAATATTCTTGCACAAGTAAGGGGATGAGTAAAAACCTTACTTAATTAAGCGTGTTCACCAGTCTTTGTCCACATTAAGCTCTAAACTGTCTTCAAAATGTAGTGTGAATTTTTAAATGTCTTTTTTTTTTTCACATTTAGAGAAATATTTGTGATCATTTTCATGTTATTTTTGTCATAACAAATATACTTAAGTTAAAATCACTGTTAAATCCAAATATTTAAACTAAATATGAATGTTAAATGTTAAATCTAAATGTTAATTATTAAATCTAAATGTTAATTATTAAATCTGAATGTTAAATATACATCTAAATGCTAAATGTTAAATGCAAATCTAAATGTTAAATCTAAATGTTAAATGTTGCTCTGCCATCCAAAATATTTAGCTAATATGTAAATTCACACTCCCGCCCAGCGGAAGTACCAAAATACAAGCTTCATAAAGCGATGCAGACTTAGCAATGCCAGCTTAGCTTGACCATAGACTGGGTCAGTTCTGTCTCTGAGCGTTGTGAAATCTCTATTGGCCCTTCTTCACTACACAGTTCCAGCCCTACTCGACTCGACTCGACTCGACTCGACTCAACTCTACTTGGTTTGGGTTTCTTCTCTACCAGCCCGAGTACCGACTCACGGTGGCGGGGGTCGTCATAAACACAGCTGCACGAAACCGCGTTCACGTCATTTTGAACACAACAATCACACACAATGCAGGACATGGAGGCAATGGTGTACTTGCTGCTCGGTCTGTGGCTTTTTTTGTTGCAGGCCGAGTGAGAGAGGAAAGTGAAAGAAGAGCAAAAGAGTACTGATGTCGTTTTTTATAAATGGTAGGTTTGATTCCTGTGTTGAGCGCATAGGTTGAGCGCTCATGACTCTTCGGTGACGACATTCTCTGACCAATCAGTGGCCGGCAGTCCGTCGACGTCACCTTTTAGTATCGGCTCAGCTCGCTTGGAAACAGAGCTGAGCAGGTACGAAAAGCTGGTATCTGAAACGAGGTATCGTGCCGTGGAAACACAACACAAACCGAGTAGAGTCGAGTCAAGTCGAGTAGAGTAGGGCTAAGACGGGCCGGTGGAAAAGGGCCATAAAAGGCCTCGAAAACTGCCTTTCCAACATTCTGCTAAATAAGTTCACATTATGGACAGAGGGCAGTCCGGGCGCCAGTGTGAATTTGCATATTAGCTAAATATTTAGGGTCACAGAGCAACATTTAACATTTATGTTTAACATTTAACATTTAGATTTAAAATGTAACATTTAGATTTATATTTAGCTTTTGGATTAAACAGGGATTTTAACTTAAATATATTTGTCAGGACATGAATATAGTAAAACAGATCACAAATATTGCTCTACATGTTTTAAACAAGTGACTTTTAAAAGCTCACACAACGTTTTTATGACATTTTGGAACTATGTATAGAAGTGTGTTGTTATTTTCAGTATGCACAACTTTACAAATGGCCCATAGCACGCAGATCCTTTTCCCAAAGTTCTCATATGAACACAGATTTAAGACAGACTTTTTCCATCTTAATGGGGTCAATTTTGTTCAAACAATAAGACCAGTGTTGGCTGTGAAATGTTTAACAGGTGTTTGGTAAAGCTCAGTTTATGTTCAGAGGCCACCGTTCACCCTCCACTGCTCAGCGTGTGTCACTGCGCTGTGTCAAGTCCTCATGAGCTGCGTTCAGTGCTGCTCTGGAGTGTCTGCGTTATAAGTGAATAACCCCTGACATGTATGTGCAGCCATGTATAATGTGAAGAGGTGCACACACACACACTCATCCACATACACTTACACACTCTCAAACCCACACACACGCACACAGCAGGTTGGAATGTGGACTGGGGCTGTGTGTCAAACACTGGGATGATCGTTCAGGGGTCACGCAGGGGTTTAAGTCTGGAGGTGGCGCCCTGCTGTCCTACACATTAACATTCACTTTCACTTACACTACAGTGTGTACATCTGCAGAGGAAGATAACCACACACTGAGAGCACATGCACACACTCCGAAGCAGACACATGAGCACAACGGGAGACGCACGGAAAATGCTGACTTAATTTTAGCCTGTTTCTCTGTCACACACACACCCACACTCACACACACACACACACGCACACGCACACACGCACACACTGGAGTGGAGGTATGCTGCATGCCAAACATACATAGCCCTGGACAAAGGTAACAGAGGGACAGAGGTAAAGTGGAGGTTAGAGTGTGGATGGAGGGAAGAAAGAGACAGATGGATGGAGAACAGAGGGATACAATCTGGAGGACAGAGAGAGAAGGATAAAAGGAAGAAGAGAGACAAAGGGTGGGGGGCTAAAAAATAATGTGAAAGACAAATGTGAGGAGAGAAAGATGTGCAAAAGTAAAAGCCAAGAAGCAGTTGTCCACAAAGAGGAGTGATCTTTTACCTTACGTTACGAGGTCACGTGTTTATCCTAGATGGCTGTAATCTCCTGTCTGCAGATCAGGACATGCAAACAATTTTTAAAACGCTTTTTGAAAGAAAAGATCTCAAGATTACATATTTCTGATGCAATCCCTGGAGATAATTAAGCCTAACAAGCTTTGGCAAAAGGTCTCTTCCAGGATTACAGCTGCAGTGTGTAGTATTCAATGACATTCAACAGAACAGACTTGGTAGAAATGGAATATGATATTTAAAAGTAGTTTAAAAAGTGTGTAATCACCTAAATATATAAATCGTTTTGCTTTTCTTAACTTTGAATAAGTCTTTTATATCTACATATGAGCAGGTCTCCTTCCAAAGATGCAACCATCTTGCATCGCCATGTCTCTAGCGTAGCACAGAACAGACAAACTTCTGATATATGAACTTTTAAAATTAGTGAAATGCAGCACACAATTCCTCATTTGGAAGACGACGAGAGCAGTTGTTGTACTGCTTGAAGATTTTGTTGGTAGAAACTTGAAAAATGGAGGATCATACTTTTTATAAGTCACAGCAGCTTCTTGTCCCCGAAGGCCACCTCTCTTCATCAACAGGGGGAGTGAACAAGGGAGCATTTCAATCTACAATCTGACCACTAGACAGCGCTTTATATTCCTATTTCTAAACACTGCAGCTTTAAATATGAAAAAAGGTTAATATTTCACTCTTCATGTGTGCTGCCTCTTTGCATTGGCATTGAACATTAAGAAACCCATGAGAAATTTTTCCTTTCTTTATTTTGTCTGAACACATCTGAAGGACTTCACACGCCGAGCAGCAACGTCTTGATCAGGATCAATGCGGTCATATTTTTATATGTATGAGTTTTTTGTTTTTTTTTAAGTTATATTTTTGGGGCTTTTACACCTTCATTGATAGCAGAGAGGACAGCAGATAGTCTAGGAAACTGGGTGAGAGAGGGGGAATGACATGCAGGAAAGGAGCCACAGGCCGGATTCGAACCAGGGCCGCCCGCTACATGGGCACGCAACTTAACCAGTAGGCCAGGTCTGCGCCTGTATGAGGTATTTTTAATGAAGTGGTTGCTCCTGCTGCTCTGTTGAAACTGTCTGGAATTGTCAGGTGTGAATGCATGTTGTTGACACTCCACATGTGAAGCACACCTCTTAAAGGCTCTGTGAGGAGTTTTCATGTTGTGTTGATTCTGGCGCCCCCTCTGGGGAAAATCAGAAGTGTTTATCTTGGATGTATCCAAAGATTGATTTATTTTTTGTTTGGCCAGTATTTTTGTTGTGTTCACACTACCCACCTTTTTGAAATAAATACAAGTTCCACTTTGTGAATTTG